>NC_041409.2:21045149-21155149 GCF_900747795.2 Erpetoichthys calabaricus | reverse complement strand
AAAACAGTTTGTTTGTCACGGATAATTTGCCTTTTACTATTACACGAAGACAATTTCCTGTTAATACTTCATTACATTGATATAGCGGTGTTCTCAGTATTCAAAGCGCTATCCACACAGGGAGGAACCGGGAAGCGAAACCACAATCTTCCACAGTCTCCTTACTGCAAAGCAGTAGCACTACTACAGCGCCACAAGGCAGTTAAAGAATACACCGGGCTCAATTTTGTTTTCACTTCTGTTTACAGAGATCGGGTCGTAGATAGCATTGTTGCAATGTTACTTTTCTTGTTGGCTTATTACATTACGGATGTTTCACATGTTCATTTTTTCCCCTGTGCTTAAAAGACATTAAAAAAGTGTTTCTCAACTGTGACTCCGGAACATCTCAGTATGCAAGCTATATTAAGCGTCAACAGCGAAGACTCGCTACACCTTAATCTACAAGTACTGACACTTATCCCTACCGACGAAGTAACTTTCACCAGAGTGGCCTTCTTCGTCACAGACGATCCTGCTTTCAGTCATGGACAATTGTATGTTGCTTTCTCCAGAGATCTATCTTTTCATTCACTCACAGTGGTATCCACAAACCCACCCCATTTGGACAACTGTGTCGTTCAGGAAGTGTTCACCCATCAATACATAATTATGTGGCGTATGCTACACCGTGGGTTGGCTAGTTTATATCATTTGTCTAATTATGTATTTTTTTGTTACTTTAATTTCAATGTGCTGTGAACCACAAGGGGCACCAGAGAGCCCCAAATTCCTAATATTACCACACAGAGACAAATCCACAGTGAAAATGTAAGGTTTATTATTCACAATAACCTGACAAAAGGCTTATTTATCTATATAAACCACCAGTTATAAACTCTTCTCTCTTCTCCCTCTCTTGTTTCTTCTCCACTCTTCCCAGGCCAGTGTTGCCTGTCTCGGCTCTGACTACCCTGGATGTGGCAGAGCAGCTCCTTTTATCTTTTACTCAGCAGTACATACTATGCCAGGGCAGAGCCCAATGGAAGTACTTCCGGTTCGATCGCAAATCTTGTACAATAGGGATTACTAATCCCAACTGCCCCCACGGAACCCAACTGGGCACCACATGGGACTACAGTTCCCATTATTTTTTGCAGGTATCCATGTGGGAGTCCTGGTCTGGTTGTGCTGCCATCTAGCATATTGGGTAAGCCACTGCTCCAAATTCAATGTCTCCCTTGTTCCTTAATTGCATTGTCCTTCCATCTTGGTAATGAACCAAGCCCAGTCCTGGTCAGAACTATAGAATTATATTCTCTGATGTTTCTTGTATTTTGTGGGTGAATCCCCCAATGTCATAGTTTAAGGACCACCCCATAACCTTATATTTACAGTAGACAAGCTGGGAATTGAAGTCTGGTGCCGTTCATTCGACAGGATTTTGGTGGTTCTGTGATTATTGTAGTTTCCCTTTTTTTTTACTTATTTTGATCTTCTTGTTAGCGTTATTCTTGTGGATTTTGTATTAGGGCTCATTTGCTTTAGATTGCCTTAAAGGAAACTCCTTTTTTGCTCTTTTGGAATCTTTTACCTTTTCCACATTTTTTGTGAATAAAATCCCTTATTTAGAAAGTTTCTTTGTGGGACTTGTCTGTGCAAGCAGGCATTTTACAATTCTCCATCTTGTGAAGCATATACAGTATACAGCTGTTTTAGCAGGTCTCACATATTTGCCATTTGTGTGCTGCTGAAATCATAACAGTCATAAGTGGCCAATTTCGAGTTGTCAACACATGTCACAGTTAGGAAGAGAACATGCATTCTCCACAAAGATACGCACCGGGCTGGAACTGCAGACACAGTGAGGCAGTAGCAGTGCTAACCACCATGCCCCTATGTCATCCAAGACAAATTACAGTAACTCCTTGTTTAGTATCACACACACACAAGTATGGAAAGCCACTGGGGAGCTTAATATGTAGAGTTAATTAATAAATATAGAAGGCCTGATATGCTCAGTTATTACAAAACTAAAAACATAGAAATAAGGAATTGAACAATATAATACATTGAAGAAAACTCTTGACTAGGCCTAGCTATACAAAATGTGTCGCTAATCTACTATTATGAGGTGTCTAATGAATTCATCCACATTACTATAACTCTTTCAGCAGCTGAGCTTTTACCAGCTAACATCCTTCCAATTCCATGGTCAGTGGCTTTACTGCTGGAAGGACCCTCTATGCCATCTGTTTGACCAGTTCCTTTGTCACTTCTAGCCCTCCTCTATAAGGAGGCAACAAAAGGGTACGATCAAAGTGAAGCAGACGACGATATTATTTATCCTGACTTTCAGAAAGCATTTGATAAGGTGCCACATGAGAGGTTGGGCATCAAACTAAAAGAAGTGGGAGTTCAGGGTGTGATGTTTGTAGATGGGTGCAGAATTGGCTCAGACACAGAAAGAAGAGGGTGATGGTGCAAGGAACCTCATCAGAACTGGCCGATGTTAAGAGTGGTGACCAGCAGGGGTCAGTGCTAGGGCCGCTGCTGTTTTTAATATATATAAATGATTTAGATAGGACTATAAGTAACAAGTGGGTTAAGTTTGCAGATGTTACCAAAATAGGGGGATTAGCAGATAATTTGGAATTTGTTATAACATTACAGAAGGACTTGGACAGCATACAGGCTTGGGCAGATTTGTGGCAGATACAATTTAATGTCTGTAAATGTAAAGAATTACACATAGGAAGTAAAAATGTGAGGTTTGAATACACAATGGGCGGTCGGAAAATCGAGAGAAGCATTTAGGAGTCGTAGTGGACTCTATCAACTGGCAGCCAGTGTTCAGAAACAATTAAGAAGGCTAACAGAATGTTAGGTTATATAGCGCCCTGATGTGTGGAGTACAAGTCCAGGGAGGTTCTGCTGAAGCTTTATAACACACTGGTGAGGCCTCATCTGGAGTACTGGGTACAGTTTTGGTCTCCAGGCTACAAAAACCACATAGCAGCCCTAGAAAAGGTCCAGAGAAGAGCAACTAGGCTGATTCAGGGCTACAGGGGTTGAATTATGAGGAAAGATTAAAAGAGCTGAGCCTTTACAGTTTAAGCAAAAGAAGATTAAGAGGTGACATGATTGAAGTGTTTAAAATTATGCAGGGAATTAGTCCAGTGGATCGAGACTGTTATTTTAAAATGAGTTCATCAAGAACATGGGGACACAGTTGGAAACTTGTTAAGGGTAAATTTTGCACAAGCATTAGGAAGTTTTTCTTTACTCAAAGAACGATAGACACTTAGAATAAGCGACCAAGTAGTGTGGTGGACAGTAAGACATTGGGGACTTTCAAAACTCGACTTGATGTTTTTTGGAAGAAATAAGTGGATAGGACTGGCAAGCTTTGTTGGGCTGAATGGCTTGTTCTCGTCTGGATTGTTCTAATGTTCTTAGAGGTCAGCAGGTGGTCAGTATTGTGTTCAGAGTCTACATCACTAGGTGAATTTAGAGGAAGACTGTGTGAAATATACTGTACAAGTGAGGAGTACCACAAAGAGAAGCAAACACCTGTCAACACCTGTTTGCTTGCTGTCATTGGATTAAATCATTGTTTCATTCCACCACCAGTGTACTTAACAAATTGGCAATGAGTTATTAACCTGTTTTGATAGCTACAATGGCTGTTGGGTGTACTCCATTTCTTCTACCATTTTTTCTATGTTCTGATAAACTCGCCATACCATTCGACATGTGGCTAAAAAAAAACAAAATCTTGGTTTTTGGCACATTTGGATGGGAGGAGAACGTCTAGAAACACACACAAAGGTACTTCATCCTGACTGTCTGGGTACAGATGGTCAGAGAACGTTTTACACGATTCCAGTTCATGATATGTCAATGGAGCACATCATTATGGCTTTACAAGCTCGCTTGGCTCCTTAGAGAAATGTGTTTGCTGAGCAGCATGCTTTTAGAAAACAGAACACGCACTCAGGATGGTAATGAATTATTTCACAGAATGTTGCAGTCCTACAAAACCTAGCAGCTAAAATGGATGAAATGTCACAAGATCAACTGGTTGAAGATGTGTGTAGACATCATATACGTGAGCGACTACTCCTACAAACCGACTTACCTTTCAATAAAGCCATGACAATTGCAATGTACGAGGGCAATCCCAAAAGTAAGTTCTCCAAAGCGGTGGGGACGTAGAGAAACTGTTCGTACGGCTGTTGGCCGCACTGTTGTGATTGGTGCTTCCTCCACTCCCAAACAAGCATGTGCGGCTTCGCTGGGATGCTCAATCTTGGCTTGACAGCCCTTGAAAATGGAGCTCCCGTTGAACGCTACCGCCAAGTGCGAAGTTCACGCAGGAGACCATCAATTTCTGATGAGACAGTCGCGAAGGTTGAGGAAAACATGCGTAAAGATCGGCGGTTGGAACTTCATCACCCACCCACCCTATAGTCCGGACTTGGCACCCAGTGACTACCACCTGTTCCCTAAGTTGAAAGAACATTTCTCCGGAAATCGATTCTGCTCCGACGAAGAGGTGAAAGATGAGGTTCAACGCTTCCTGAAGGACATGGCGGCGAGCTGGTATGACATGGGCATTCTAAAACTACCACAGCGTCTACAAAAATGCATCGACCGAAATGGCGATTATGTAGAAAAACAAATAAGTCTTTAACCTTTAAAATGATGTAAACATTATAGAAAATAAACGGTTGTTTGCATTTCTAAAAAAATAGGAGACCTTACTTTTGGAATTGCCCTCGTAGATTAAAGGTGCTGGTGAGCAGGCAAAATGTATTCAGCTGTTCAGCTCAGTCAGGATTAAATGTAACTTGTCATCACTTACAAAAAAGATTTAAATTCTGTAAGTGAGCATCTGAATCTTATACATGTCTTATGTCCTGAAGATCGGTGAACTGCACCTTTAAAAGACACACGGCATTCTTGTCACACCAAATTAAAAAATTAAAGGTATATTACAGAAGTACAAGCCAGCGGACGTACAAGCCAGCGGACGTATAAGACGGTATCCTTCAATAAGGCCGCGCGCAAAAAGGTGAGCCTCAAAAGGGCAACCTCAATTGGGCGCAGCGAATAAAGGTGCGCGTAAATAAAGATCTGCACCTTTGTTGCTCTTCACATATTCCAGAGCCATTTGAACTAAATTATCTATGAACGCCTTTATTTGCTGTGCTTAATTGAGGTTGCCCTTTTGAAGCTCGCCTTTTTGTGCGTGCCCTTATTGAAGGATGCCTGTGCGCGCCCTTATTGAATAGAGCCGTACAAGACAGTATTACTGTCACAGAAAATTAAAGACACACAATACACGGCGGCAGCCCACAAAGAACGGTCAACTCAGCAAGTAAACATCAACAAAAGAAAGGCTGAAAGAAAGAAAAATACGACCAACAAAAAGAATGAGGTCAAAGTTCCTTGCCATTTAATATTGACTGTTACTACTAATGTTTATGCACTACTGTTCTAACGCCCGTTATTGTAACGGGCTAAATGACTAGCATGATATAAAGGTTTAGCAAGCATCTTCATAAACTCTTGCCAAATTCTGAAAAAGATCTGAACAGCTCCCTGTAAAGAGAATTTGACTTTTTCCAATTTGAGATAATAAAAAACGTCAGCCTCCTGCTGAGTTATAAAAGGTGGACTGGGATTCTTCTAGTTAAGCAAAATAAGCCTTCATGAAAGTAACGTGGCATAGGATATCAAAACACAGCACAATGGCTTCCTACCTGGTGTCTCTCCAACTTTTGCTGTTTATTTTAAATCCAAGGCTCGCTGACAGATTGCAAAATGGTCTGCGAGCAGGACACCCCCAAATCATGTGACCTAGCGATCCAAGCGTGTGATAACTTTCACAGGATACTCCCCTGCCTACATTTTAAACAAGACCTATGTTAATGATGTTAAGATTTGTAGCATCTAGTTTTGGTGCAAATTAATAGCATTTTCTAAAAAGCTGAATTCTGCTCCCTCACTGCTATTTTAATTGAAAGATCCATCTTTTCATAGTTTCCTAATTTCCTTAAAGTCTACTAGATATACTCTGGGGATACTATCTGAATCTTCATCCATACTAGCCACAATCATCTCAGGTACAGATATACTGTAGGTGAAAGATGAGGAAATCCGAGTAGGTTACTTTTGATAAAGCTTCTGTAGCTGCGATAACTCAAATGTACGAAAGTCCATGGGATTCTGGCAATAGCTTGACACATTGAAATGATTCCACAGACAAAATATGTTAATTTTTAAAACCTTTAGTAAAAATGTAAGGTAAAACAATTCACACAAAAATAGAGTAAAAACTGACATAGCAAAGAAAAGAAAAGTTCTGCTTAAAGCTTATATATCTGGTTTCATTTCTTTACGTTTGATACAGTTGAACCATTTCTAAATGGTCAGAAAACTGTATGCATCTTTCAGTCCATGCTAGCAATGGGACTAATTCCAAACACACACTGACTTAGTTAACACACTGTATTACAGTAATCCCTCGCTATATCGCGCTTCGCCTTTCGCGGCTTCACTCCATCGCGGATTTTATATGTAAGCATATTTAAATATATATCGCAGATTTTTTGCTGGTTCGCGGATTTCTGCGGACAATGGGTCTTTTCATTTCTGGTACATGCTTCCTCAGTTGGTTTGCCCAGTTGATTTCATACAAGGGACGCTATTGGCAGATGGCTGAGAAGCTACCCAGCTTACTTTTCTCTGTCTCTCTTGCGCTGACTTTCTCTGATCCTGACGTAGGGGGATTGAGCAGGGCGGCTGTTCGCACACCTAGACGATACGGACGCTCGTCTAAAAATGCTGAAAGGTTATCTTCACGTTGCTATCTTTTGTGCACGGTGCACTCACATGCTGCACGGTGCTTCGCATACTTAAAAGCTCGAAGGGCACGTATTGATTTTTGCTTGAAAAACAAAGTGTCTCTCTCTCTCTCTCTCTCTCTCTCTCTCTTTGTCTGCTCCTGACGGAGGGGGTGTGAGCTGCCGCCTTCAACAGCTTTGTGCCGCGGTGCTTCGCATACTTAAGCCAAACAGCCCTATTGATTTGTTTGCTTTCCTCTGTGACTTTATATGCTCCTGACACGCACTCCTTTGAAGATGAAGATATGTTTGCATTCTTTTAATTGTGAGACAGAACTGTCATCTCTGTCTTGTCATGGAGCACAGTTTAAACTTTTGAAAAAGAGACAAATGTTTGTTTGCAGTGTTTGAATAACGTTCCTGTCTCTCTACAACCTCCTGTGTTTCTGCGCAAATCTGTGACCCAAGCATGACAATATAAAAATAACCATATAAACATATGGTTTCTACTTCGCGGATTTTCTTATTTCGTGGGTGGCTCTGGAACGCAACCCCCGCGATGGAGGAGGGATTACTGTATATATACCATACCTGTTGTGACAGATAGGGGTGCTGTCGACCCCTTGAACCCTCAGACCACACGTCAGACGCCAGATAAAAGTCCAAGAATTGACTTTATTATTATAATAATATGCACCAAGCACCCTCCACTCCCAGACGCTTCAATCAAATAACAAATCCTCCACTCCCAGACGCTTAGTCACCCTGCCTCCCAACTCAGCTCACTGCTGGGATTTCCCACAGTCCTTTTAAAGTGCTTGACCCGGAAGTGTTTCTGATCCCTCAGTCCATGTGATTCTTAACACTTCTGGGTCAGGTGAAAACTCTTCTTTTTCATCCTGGAAGCACATCATTTCTTCTGTCCATGTGACTGGGACGTACTTCCGGGGTGTAGAGAAAATAGTCCCTGGGCCTCCCTGCAGCATCCTCGGGCGGCCCCCATGGTATCCAGCAGGGCTGTGAATAAACACTCCATTGTCCATAATTCCCTGCTGGCATTCGGGGCACTTCCACGCTACAGGGAGGGCTCCACCTGGTGGCCTGGGGGTATTGGCCGGGATGAATGGCCGGCCATATCTCACACTGTATTATAATAGCTATGAAAGAAAATGATATTCTGTTCTACTTAACCAAACTCTAATATGAGTTTAATTTTCTAAGATTGGCTCTTACAGCTTTTAATGTTTATAAAGAAGAAAAGTGTGTTGCTCAAAGGTTATTTGGAGCAGAATAGTTTAAAGAACATACATTCTCAAACATTTATATATTCTTAGTATTGACATCTATTAAAATCACGATACCTGGTGACCTCCATGGCCTGAATACTGCAAAGGATAAAGAAGCCTCAAATTGTGCACGCCCTTATTGAATAGAACCGTAGCTTTTAATGATATGATATTTCACTGACACTATAATTTACCATCAGTGTGCCACATTCACCTGGTGTACATAATGGTCAGTGGCTTTTCATTTCTATTATTCCTTAATATTTGTCATAACTGAATAACTTCATGAAAATGACAACAGCCAGATTAATTATAAAAGATGTTTTTGTTTTTTATTTGGGTTATGTTAATTGGTAATTACAAATTACCCACAGGGTGTGAATAAGAGATGTGCGTGTGTGTGTGTAAGTGAGAATGGACCCTGTGATGGACTAGAGTCCTGTCCAGGCCTATTTTCAGCCCTCTACCTAATCCTGGTGAGATAGCCTTTGATCCCATGTAGCCCTGAAATGGATTGAGAATGTTCTAGAACTTATCTATCTGGATGAGCTATTGGGACAGCTTAGCTAAATGGTTAAGCAAACAAGCTGAATGACTAAATGGTCTCCTCTCGCTTGTCATATTTCTTATGTCCCACCTACTGAACTCAGTCCATTGAAGGCTACAGTGCCTACACAGTCCTGAATGTTGTGTCATGTGTACATTTTCTAACTTGCTTATATTTGTAGCTTCCTTGGCATCATTCAAGATATGGTGAGACTCCAGGAAGATGTTCTCCTCTTGCACATTTTTGTTTTACTTTAGATATTCTTTATTCTGTAATTAGTGCAGAGCTTTGGCCCTTTAAATGTAGGAGGAGCACTATATAAAAATGAATTTACATGTAATGCCTGACAGCAAAATTATTCTCTTTACAGTAACTGACTACTCATTTTCTGACCTTCTCAGTCTAGTCATGGTGGGCTAGAGCCCATACTGGCAGCACCAGCCATGAGATGAGAACAATCCTTGGAGGGGAACACAGTCTGTTTTAGGGCACAGTGTTTATATTCAGTGACCGCCATCAGATATTTTGTTCAGAGAGGTCACATTTAACATGCTTTTCTCTCGTTGGACTTGGCTACGCTTCCAAACCAACCATTTTAATGTTTTCTGGCAGGTCTACATAATTAATCTATGCAGCCTAATCACCCCAATCAATATTAGGCTAAATCAAATGGTTTCATAATAAATAAAAAGGCAATTACAAAATCAATACTGGGAAAAAAACATCAGAAGGGTAACCCAAACTTAAAAGTCACTATGGTCCATTTTATGAACTCTGCGTTTTTATTACCCTCTATATTTTTATGGTCATCATCAAGAGAACTAATCTAAAATCAAAGAATAATGTCAGTGTTCCTGAAGCCAGTGAGGCAGGAGCTAAATGAACCTTTGCCTGGGGTTTAATTTTCTGTCTTTTTTTATTTGCCTTAATTTGCTGCCAGATGCAATAAAAAAAGATATGGCCTACGGACAGAAGGCTACTTGCTTATCTCCCAGAATTACAGAAGGAGCTTGAAGAAGAGAAAAAAGTTATTTATTTATTTATTTGTTAATCTATCATATTTCGTACTGCATCACAACTCTGAAATGAATAAGCGAGTGAGAAAATAAATGAATGGATCATTTCAATGCATAAAAAATGTGGATTATATATGAATGCACTTTATTAACTTACAGTGCAGTGTTCTGCGATATATTGCAGCTATTACTGAATATTAACATTTTCACCATGCTTAGTGTGTGCTGGACCTTCTCAGCAGTGGCAAGTCATTGAACTTTTTCAGGGTCTGCTTTCTATATTTCAGGTTTAAGATGCTACTGTTTTTACAATTCCAAAGACTTGGGTTCAAATTCTCCTTGTTTACCTTCTCTGCGGAATGCACGGGTCCTTTCTGTTAATTTTTTTTTGTATTTATTTTTCCTCCCATATGCTACACAAATGCAGGATTGATTAATTGTCTCAGTGTAAGTGAATGTATTGTGTGAATATTAAAATTAAGTAAAAACAACAAAAAAAAAATGGGCAAGGAACAAGGGAACTACCTCTGGATCCGTTTCTTGGTGTGGTGTTTGCTGCCAAGTGCCTGATGGTCATGTGAACTATGCTGCCTGATAAGACTCAGCTTAAGTAAGCTGCATGGAGTTGCCATGTGAGCTCATTAATCACAAAGCAAAGGGTACAGGCACAGCGCCAGTCAGGTGACAGTCAGGAGCAGGTCAGTGAGATTTTCCTTGTCGGCTTCATGCTCCCTTTTTGCTTCTGGGAGCCTCTTTGACCCTGACTGTCACACAGTGGCGGCTGCTAGCTTTTGAAACAGGGGAAGCTCATATTAGGCCTTCATCATAAAATTCATTATGTTATTTGTACGTAAATTCTGCCCTCCGTTCCTTTTGCAGAAAATGGTCTGTGACCCTGTCGTACCAATTGGCCGTCTTTTCCAGGGACTTAACCAGTTTCCTCTCAATGGCCAGGAGAGTAAGGTTGCTCAAACAATCTTGGCCCATCGTGTTGCGGGTGTATGAATTGACCTGTTTTAAACAGGAGAAGCTCCTCTCTACACCTGCTGATGTAGCGCCAATTGTTGCCACTAACGACAACAGCTTGTATAGCTGAGGCATTGCACTATCCAACTCCATGTCTCTAAAAAACACCAAGAAATCACACAGCTTACCCCTGCTCCCCTGTAAGTCATGATCTGAATCTCCCCGAGTCAAAGAAATGGCCATAACTTTTCAGCACACTTTCAAATGCTGTCAATCAAAAAAGGGGTTCCACCCTTTAAACAGCTCCTCCAATCATCATGCAGCAGCCCAGCGTCCTGGCCCGCCCACTGCTCCATTCACTCCCAGAGAAGCTGAGCTTCCCTGGAAGTGACGATTTTGGTGCATTTATCCAATTACCGTCCAGCTTTTCTGCAGTGAAAAAAGCTCCTCTGTGCTTGCCCATAGAGCTCCAGTGAAGCTGGGCTTCAGGAGGGTTTAACGCGCTGTGCTGCACGGAAATGTATGACAAGAAAATCGCGTCAAACAATCTACAATAAATACCTGATTCTGAACGAGCCAGTCATGAAGTTGAACGCGTTCTAGCGCACTTTTATTAAAATCAATATAAATACGACAGTGCATATATGAGCATTTATTTTCTGACATAGTAGAGGAAGCGGAGCTTCCCTTGTAGTCTTAGAGCAGTCGCCACTGCTGTCACAAATGGTGGCAGCGGTGAGATGAGCCGTGGCGGTAAGGCATGAAGAGCAGAGAAAAGGAACAGCAAGTGGGTTAGGTGCCAGACTGCTATTAGAGAAGCTACAAACTCAAGCCCGAGGAGGACATTTTTCAATCAACTATATTTTTTATTGTTTTTATTGTATTTTAAAGTTCATATTCTTGTAATGTTCTGTTTTTAGAAGGGGGGCTTGGGTTTTATTAGAAGAAAGGGATTAATTTTCTTGATCTGCATCAAAATGAAACGGAGGTGTTTATAGTGGGTCCATCAACTAAAGCCCAAATTGGTCTTGGACTTCTCGGCTCTTTCTCTGTCTTTTGTAAACCTCAAGTCCGCAATCTTGGTGTTATTTTTGATCGTAACCTCTCTTTTGAGAAACATTAATTCTGTAGTCAAGAGTTGCTTTTTCCAGCTTCGTCTTTTAGGTAAGATCAAGGCTTTTTTATCTTCTAGGGATCTTGAGAGAGCTACTCATGCTTTTATCTTTTCTCGCCTCAATTACTGTAACTCGCTGTATTCTAGGATTAGCAAATCCCTGATACGCAGGTTACAGTTAAGTCAGAATGCTGCCGCTCGCTTTCTGGTTGGGGCAAGAAAGTCTGATTCTGTTTCTCCTATTTTAGCTTCTTTACTCTGGCTGCCTGTCAGTTTTCAAATTGATTTTAAAATCTTGTTGCTAGTTTTTAAATCTTTACATGGGCTTGCTCCTGCCTGTTTATCTGAATTGTGTGCTTTACACCAGCCATCTAGAGTGCTTAGATCTTCTGGTCAGTTGTCTCTTGTTGTCCCTCGTACCAAGTGTAAAACTAAGGGGGACAGAGCATTTGCAGCTGCTGCGCCTCGCCTGTGGAACTCTTTACTTCATCACATAAAGGAGTCGTCTACAATTGAATTGTACAAAACGAGATTAAAGACTCATTTCAATTCACTTGCTTTCTGTGACCTTCAGTAATACTGATGGTTTCCTCATTGTGATTCTATAATCTAACTTCTATTTATTACTTATTTTATTTATGTTCATTTATTTTATTTCTATTTATGTTAATTGTATGTTTTTCTTCTTTTATTCTAAAGCACTTTGGCCACAGCATTCCTAAGTTGTTCTAAATGTGATATATAAATAAATTGACATAGATTATTTTCATGCTTTTATTGTTTTTAGTTCAATGAGAGGGCCTTGCAAAGGACCTGGGCCATCAGTTGCACTGGGTTGGGGAGGAGGGTGAACATTCTCATGCAACCGGTGGCCTTGTGGGGGGAGTTGTGTGATAAGTGAATGTGATAAGTGTGTGTGATAAGTGCTGTACAGATTTTAAATAAATAATCGACTCCCAAGAGCGTGTAGGTTCAGTTAGGGTGTAGATGGGAGCATGGGTGCTTCTCCAGGATTGGTTGCATACCTGGCTGATTGCACTTATGTGCAGATTTGGGTGGATCGGTCAGGTGCCGCAGTGACACCTCGGAGTGGACGGAGGGTCTTCTCTATGTCTGATTGGACAGTATAAAGGAGCCTGCATAGCAGGGGGGAAAAGAAAATCAATGAAAGGAAAGAATAAATAGGAAAGGACTAGACAGAATGAGAGTTGAAAGTTTAAAGGGATTGGGAAGAAGAATGGAGAGAATGAAGGTGGTGCACAAGTTTGTGAAAGACCAGTGTGCAGTGTAGATGCCACATGGGCTGGACGGGTATACCGGCCAGGAGAGGGAGCAGACCTAGAAGGAAGGACTGGAAAGGGTGGACGGACAGCTTATTAAAAAGAGAAGATATCGCTGCGGGTTTTTTCATTCCCCCAGCATGCTAGATGGCAGCAGCCCCAGTTATCGGCACCCAGTAGGAAGTCAGTAGGGCATGCTGGGAAATGTAGTCCAGCAGGGCAGCCCTGCTGGGGTCACAAGGAATCACAAGACAGCACTGCAGGGAGACAAGCTCCCTACTGTGGTGGACATCCGTGTGACCCAGAAGTACTTTGATTATTATTGGACTCTTTGATTATTAATAAAAAACAATGAGCACTTTTACGCCTACCCTTGTTATATGTGTGTGTCCTTATTACCCAGTCCATCCTCCGTTTATATCAATCGATGTCCCGGGTTCAAGAGGAGTACATTACCCAAGCATGACACAACTGTTTGGACTTCATCAGTAATTTCTAGAACCTCATTTTTTTGTTCTTTTGCCTCATCTGCCCACACTTTGTGTCAAACACCATTTAAGCATTCCTGTTTGACTTCTGGCTAGGCATGTTTGATGTTCTCTTGTTTTTTTGGTTGTATAATTCTTACAGAATGTTTTAATCAACATTTCTGTTTTGTCATCTAATTTTATTAATGCAATTATTTTGTGTTGAAAGTTTTACCATTTAAATGCTCCTATATCTCCCTGATCCATTGGTTGGATCAGGGAATTGTGCTCATTGGAAAAAATACAGCTTTAATGGGTTATTATGTTTTTACTGAGCCAAGGGCAAAAGGGCTGGAACCGGACGGCTCTTCGTTCATAGGTTCTACACTGGAAGTGACGTCATCAGACGGGCTGGAGCTGGAAGTGACATTATTAGAAAGGCCGGAACCAGAAGTGATGTCATCAGGGCCAGGCGGAATTTCCCGTGAACGGTCTGCAGGAAAGTGAGATAAAAGGTCAGCGCAAGGTCCCCTGATCTGGCATGGAATTACTGTCATTTAGACCCTTTAGCTGCCTCCCATGCGCACGTCTGTGACGTACCATTAGTATTACTGATAACTCCTTGGAATGTATCATAATGAACCGTCTGTCAAAAAGCCTGCTTGAACATGGAAATATATGTTCCTAGCAGCAGACTATGGTTATCATAATCTGGAATCTTATTTTTAATTTTTTTTTTTCAAACTTTTCCTTGGTCTCTAAAAATAATGAAGGTATAGTGTTGGCGGTTGAGAGGTTAGGAATTTAATGGGTTGGTCAGTTTTTTTGATTTGGGATGTTTTTGAAGACATTAACTTTAAAATACGTCTTCCCTAGGCACTATTTTGTAGCACCTGTTTGTGATGCAGACTTGCCAGCTGTTTTTGGGCATGATGTCTGGGATTCTGTACTTTCAGTGACGGCATCTTACTCTCCTTTATAATCTGAGTCTGTGACTAATTCATTACTTAAAACTTTTAGCATCATTGTTTTAAAGTGTCTCTAGTTATGAATTGTCTATTTTTTGACTTTGATTTACATGTTATGTTTTGGCTTAAACTCCGTGAAATATTCTGATTGTTGACTCTCTTGCTATGTCTGTCTACTTACGATTTTGCCTCATGTTCAGGACGTTGTTTATTTGTATTAAGTCCTCCTGTCTTTGACCTTGGCTCATTATTACGATCACATTCTGTCCTCTAATTCCATCCTGCTTAAAACTGCTGCCACCCCATGCAATTATTACAAAGGTCTGTAGCATCCTGATTCATTTCTCGTACTCACACCTTAAAAATAAACCATTGTGAAAGAATTATTTCTTCATGCGTTGAACTGCCAAAACTAATCCTTATGGACCAGAACAATATCACATTCTTTAAGAGACCTTTTCAAATTGCTAGGATAATTCAAAGGATATGTACTTCTATTTATCATTTCTGGAAAGATTCACAGAGAGGTATAAGAAGACCTTAAACCAGATGTTTGCAAAGAAGTCAATGAAAATGGGAAAGGACGAGGGAGATATTGCGTAATGTTACGGAATTGTCATACCTACCCTTTTCCAAGGAGATATGAGTGTATTGAGGTGATTTAAAAACAGATACAGTTATGAACTACAGTTACTGTGACAAAGGGCTGTTGTCATGTTAGCCCAAATAAAACAGCTAAAGAGGAGGCAGTGTTTAATGCACCTAGTAGTCATTACAAGTGTCACGTCCTCCCATTTGGTTAAACGGAGCACCTGCAACTTTCCAATGTCTGTGAACCACACAGGAAAAGTCAAACCAGAACTACTTTTGTATGGGCCCTTAGGGGAGAGGGTCATCTGGAACACTCACAGGTGCCCCCTATTCTCCAGACTAACCAGTCTTTCCATTAAACAAAACAAATGAGTTTGTTTAAGTAATGCAAGTTCTGTAGTTCAGGAACACAAAATGTACAATATTATGAATTACGTAATATGAAAAGACAACAGTAAGTGTCCAGTTTGCTACCTCAATATTGGCATCAGAGAACAAGGAATTATTCGACCCCTGACCAGGGAGAAGCAGGTTGTTAATTACTCTGTTGGTAGAATGAAAGGGTCGTGGAATTCATTAGGTATTAGGCAAGAAGGCTGTCACCTTTGGAAGAGCAGCAGACAGTGTAAGTGGTTCGTAATCCTTTCTTTGCACTCATGTTTTTGGCTCAGATTTTATATTTAACTAGTCATTTAGCCCGTTACAATAACGGGCGCTAGAACAGTAGTGCATAAACATTAGTAGGAACAGTCTATATTAAATGGCAAGGGACTTTGACCTCATTCTTTTTGTTGGTCGTAATTTTCTTTCTTTCAGCCTTTCTTTTGTTGATGTTTACTTGCTGAGCTGACCGTTCTTCGTGGGCTGCCGCCGTGTATTGTGTGTCTTTAATTTTCTGTGAAAGTAATACTGTCTTGTACGGCTCTATTCAATAAGGGCACGTAGATAATTTAGTTCAAATGGCTCTGGAATATGTGAAGAGCAACAGGAGCAGATCTTTATTTACGCACGCCTTTATTTGCTGCGCCCAATTGAGGTTGTCCTTTTGAGGCTCGCCTTTTTGTGTGTGCCCTTATTGAAGGATACCGTCTTGTACGTCCGCTGGCTTGTACGTCCGTAATATACGTCCATAATATACCTTTAATTTTCTCTGGCGGTAATACAGGCGTGCGCGTCGGTAATATGCCTTTAATCTCCTCTGACAGTAATACTGGCTTGTATGTGGCTGTAATATGCGTCACTGTATTGTGTACCTTTAATTTCCTCTCGCAGTAATACTGGTTTGTATTTCCGTAAAACGCCTCTAACTTTCTCTGACAGTAATATCGTGCATCGCACCGTGCCCCGCGCATGCGCACTTCACCAGAAGACACCCACACACGGACACCTGGACGCACATAGGGATTTTATATATATAGATAATGCTGTCATCAGACACTTGTTTCTAAACAAATCTTCACTGATATCTTTTTTTATCCAATATGTTTCATTTTTTTTTATTCTCCAAAAAAAGTAAGTATTAAGTATTTTAGCATGAGGAGTTCAATTTTTTGAAGAATAGTCCAACTTGTGATCCATTGATTTTAATTGTATCAACAGATGAGTACTGGTCTTATTTTCTAAGAAGGAAGGTGAATTTTACCACTTACCAAGTGTCCTTACGCATGTAACATAATCAAACTTTAACCGAATCACTGACTATACTCCATTTAGGAGTGGCATTAAGTGAGTGATCCAGAAAATGGTGAATTATGGGGCTGTGTAGACCAGACAGAGAGAAAGACTGTCCAAAGGGGCAAAGGAGCAATTATGAGAAACCGTGCTGAGGTTGTGTGTTTGTCTGTGTGTGTGAGTGAGTGAGTGGGGGTGATCAAGCACGTAATAAGGGGCTCTTATGAGACCAGTTACTCAGTATAAATCCATTGGCCTATGTACCACCAACGATCACTTGGAAGGATCCTGACTCGGATCAGCTGACAAAGTTGGAAAAGTCAACATAGATCAGGTTGCCTCTGACCAAAAAGTGAGCAGTGTGAGGCAGAGTTGGCAGAATGAATCCGCAGACAGAGGATGTGACATAAAGGAGTGCTCAAGAGCTCTGGGTTCACATCCTGGAGGACCTTCTCTTCATTATACATTCTCATTTTCAAGGCAGAATAGTGGCTCTGAGGCTAAAGATCTGCACAGGTATCTGGAAGATTGCTTGTTCAAATCCCACTATTGACAGAAGGTATCCCACACCAATGGACCCTTGAGCATGCCCTTTAAACTTGCTCCGGGTTGCTGTACAATAGCCGACCTTGTGCTCAGTCCTCCAAAGACTTTTCCCTTGGGGATTAAAAAAATGTGCCAAATACCAAAATAAAAAACAAAAGAATAACAGTGGAAGGAGCTGTGAAATATCTCAATAACAGCAGCAGTATTAATGAGCGGTTGAGGATGAAGATGGCCATCAGTAAACCTCTTAGGAGGGAGTGAGGGAAGAAAAATTGTATTAGGCTAAAATGCCATTAAATCATTCAAACTGATGATCTATAAACATACTGTCATACAGTACATCTACTAAAGGACAGTATTAAAACATATCTCAACATGCTATTGTGGGCTGCATCAGAAGTGGGCAGGAGGAGGAGTATAGGAACCTAATCAAGGACTTTGTTAAATGGTGTGACTGAAACCACCTACAACTGAACACCAGCAAAACCAAGGAGCTGGTGGTGGATTTTAGGAGGCCCAGGACCCTCATGGACCCCGTAATCATCAGAGGTGACTGTGTGCAGAGGGTACAGACCTATAAATACCTGGGAGTGCAGCTGGATGATAAATTGGACTGGACTGCCAATACTGATGCTCTGTGCAAGAAAGGATAGAGCTGACTATACTTTCTTAGAAGGCTGGCGTCCTTCAACATCTGCAATAAGATGCTGCAGATGTTCTATCAGACGGTTGTGGCGAGCGCCCTCTTCTACGCAGTGGTGTGCTGGGGAGGCAGCATAAAGAAGAGGGACACCTCACACCTGGACAAACTGGTGAGGAAGGCAGGCTCTATTGTAGGCATGGAGCTGGACAGTTTGACATCTGGTGGAGTGACGGGCGCTGAGCAGACTCCTGTCAATCATGGAGAATCCACTGCATCCACTGAACAGGATCATCTCCAGACAGAGGAGCAGCTTCAGCGACAGACTGCTGTCACCGTTCTGCTCCACTGACAGACTGAGGAGATTGCTCCTCCCCCACACTATCTGACTCCTCAATTCCACCCCGGGTTTGGGGGGGGGGGAAGGTAAACATTAACATTATACAAAGTTATTGTCTGTCTGTATACCTGCATTGTTATCACTCTTTAATTTAATATTGTTCTTTATCAGTATGCTGCTGCTGGAGTATGTGAATTTCCCCTTGTGGATTAATAAATTATCTATCTATCTATCTATGAAATATCAAATATTCAACAACAAAACGAGAAACATACATGAATATTCAGAAATTTCCCATCAGTGATCAACTTGATTCATGATGATGAAGACAAGTATCAACATTCTGATATCCTCTGATGAAGGAAACTCCACTGTAATTATGTTGTTGGACTTAAGTGCAGCATTTGACACCATTGACCATTCTATTTTACTGCACAGGCTAGAAAATTATGTTGGACTTACAGGCACCGTGCTCACCTGGTTTAGTTCTTATTTATAAAATCAATTCCAATATGTACAGAAATGTGCTGACAGTACTCCATCATTATACACAGAAGTTCAATATGGTATCCCGCAGGGCTCAGTACTGGGACCTTTACTGTTTTCACTTTACATGCTTCCACTGGGATCTATCATTAGGAAACATAATGTTAATTTTCACTCGTATGCAGATGACACCAAGTTATACCTTTCATTTAGATCAAATGAAGTTTCTCCAATGTTGTCTTTAATTAGTTGTGTTAGTAAATTAAAGGAGTGGATGAATGAGAACTACTTGTCTTTAAATACAGATAAAAGAGAGATGTTAATTGTTGGAGGGAATGACGCTGATCACAACAATATGTTGTCATCATTTAACTCAGTTGGAATCCCCATTGAATCAGCCCGCAATCTAGGAGTTATCTTTAACTCTAGCATGTCATTTAAAGCGCATATTACAAAGTTGTCCAAATCATGTTTCTTCCATCTTAAAAATGTTAGGAAATTAAGGCGCTTTCTAAATAAATAGGATTCTGAGAAATTAATTCATGCATTTATTTCTAGTAGGATTGACCACTGCAATGCGGTGTTCACTGGATGTTCAAACTGTTCTTTATACAGCCTCCAGCTAATCCAAAATGCTGCTGCAAGAATTATTACAAGAAACAAGAAAATACGAACACATAACTCCAGTTCTTAAATCCTTACACTGGCTCCCTGTTAAGTTTAGGGCAGATTTCAAAATCCTCCTTTTAACATATAAAGCATTAAATGGCCAAGGTCCGCCTTACTTGTCTGAACTTATCATGACTTATAAACCAAAGAGCACATTAAGATCTCAAGATGCCGGTCTGCTTATGATTCCAAGGATTAATAAAATAACAATGGGAGGTCGAGCTTTTAGTTACAGGGCCCCTAAACTATGGAATGGTCTGCCTGCTTCTATAAGAGATGCCCCTTCGGTCTCAGCTTTTAAATCCCGGCTGAAAACTCACTGCTTCAGTTTAGCACACCCTGACTAGAGCTGCTGATTAACTGTACAGACTGCAACTCTGTTGTTAGTCATTAGCACTAAAACATAAGTAACATGATAGTTATACAGTAATTTGATACTAACCCTCACCTATTCAGTTTCTCTTCTCGGTACTCAAATGTGGCACTTGGCAGGTGGGCCGTGGCACCAAGTTGTTTTGCCTGCCTAAGGTAAAGTCATCCCTGATGGAGGATCGCAGGAATCGTGGGAAACAAGGGTCCTTTCATCGGATTGGCTGGCCCAGCACTGTTTCAGCCGTGGAATGGCCAAATGGGGGAGGCAGCTTGATGGATGAGGTCTCCAGGACTCTATACAAATCCAAATCATATTATCTGATATCATCTACTGTTAAATTCTGCTATGTACTTCTAAAATTTTTATTTTTATACTGTATTGAGGATTTGTTCTGTTCTGCGTATTGTATTGTATTGACCTCCTTCTTTTTGACACCCACTGCATGCCCAACCTACCTGGAAACTGCCTTTCCCAAGGTTTCATCCATTTTTTCCCTACAAGGTTTTTTTTGGGGAGTTTTTCTTTGTCTTCTTAGTGAGTCAAGGCTGGGGGGGCTGTCAAGAGGCAGGGCCTGTTAAAGCCCATTGCGGCACTTCTTGTGTGATTTTGGGCTATACAAAAATGTATTGTATTGTATTGTAAGTGGCAACAACTCTAAAAGAGCGAGATGTGCAAGCTTGGGCACCCTTTGAATTGCGTCACAAAGAAAAATCAACCAGTGGGTCACTTAAAGAGCTCCAGCCTTCAAGCACCAAGCAGTACTGAAAATTTCAGGCTGCATACGCACACACACATCAGAGCAACTGTAAGGTGAGAATACTGCAGGGTCAAAAGACTATCCAGGCAGTCTGGAAAAAGGCTAGCAGTGCCAGGCACAAAGGAAATAGTGGCTAAAATGTAAAGTTTAATCAAACCAACAGATTGTGCTCTACCGAGAGAACCGCATAGAGTGTAGTCTTCTAATAGTGAAAACATTTGAATGGAATCTAAATTTTGACATCCAGTTTTTAATGGAGTTATATATTGTAAGCATCTGCGTGAACCCAGTTTTGCCACAGAGATGTTTCAATGTGCATCAGTGTGAATCAGTAATTCCAAAATAAATGATTTAATCTGAATAAAACTTGGCATAATTCTAAGCGTTGTAAAATGATTGAAGTCTATTCATTTTGAGCAAAATCTGTTGTGATAATAATTTTCTTCCTTTGGCCATTTTATTTTATATAGTGATATATTAGACAGCAATATGTTACTACTAACATCACAATTGAATGTAAAGTCATGCTTTTCTTTTGCTCTTGTTGGTGTGATTTTTTTACGTACAATATAGGAAGGAGAACTTGCTGGGTGATGTAAAATAAGTATGATTAGTATGGTGAAGAAAACTAATAAGAAAGATTTTTATAAGGTGCCTGATGGACAGAGAATTTCAATATAAGCTAATGGACAAAAGTATATTTTTAAGGTTCAAGGCTTTTGCTGAATACGTGTCACAACAATTACAAACCATCCATGCTCTGCCCTGGGGTTAGCATTAGCATGTTTTATAGTCGATTCAAACCATACACACACACAACAAACATGCGTGTGCCCACAGATTCTTCAAACAGAAGATGAATTCAGCCAGAATCGTCATTTATCAGCTCAGTCTATAAAACTCAGACTTTCATTTGCTGTTGGTAAGAAGCTATGGGAGGACTCCATTCAATAAGAGTTTTAAATCTGGCATTGTTTTAGTCAATGGCATTAAAATATGATTTAGTGCAACAGCATGTAAAAATACTGTTTTAATTACTCAAAAGGGAAAACTGAGAAAATAACCCAGAACTAAAATGACACATAAAAAGAAGAACAGAAATTAAACTAAATACCGAACATCGCATGATGGTGTCTGTGGTTTCTGGTAGGGACAGCTTTATGCAAGACATGTAGGAGTGTCATTACACTGGATTAGTGATTCACTTATCTTTCTTTTCTTCTTTGGGAAAATTTATTTTACAAAAGCTACTGTTTCTGTGACAGTCTTTTGCTTGGTGTATTCCACTGGTTTAGGATATTTTACTGGCCACCAATATTGCAGGACCATCACATAAGAGTTTCTCCTGGCAAAATGCCTGTGTTTCGATTTTCTCCGACACTCTATGTCACTCGATCAACTTCCTTTTGTTGTTTATACCACTGTTTAAACCAACAAATAGTACTGTACATTTTTCCTTGCGTCCACTTGGTATTCGCTGCTTTGCCATTGTCTTTTCACAGAACACAAAACATAAGGGGCTATTTATGTTGATTTGCATATTCAAAGAGGCGTAATTCTGGTTGGAGACGGGGCGGGACGGGATAACAGGTGCGTGCACGTACATTACTTTTCACACTGACCAGGATTTATGGAGTGGAAGAACGTGGAGGTTGGCTTACGTGCAGATTTATGCATCTGGATTTTTTTGTGCGTACACACATTTCCACTTTTGTCCGTATGCCATATTCCGTATGCCGTATTTGTCCATTTTACTGTGAATTCTACGCATGGTGTTATGCATGAGGCCCCAGGAGATGTGCTTGGTTTTCGAAACAGAAACTGGAACAACCAGATTTCAAAAATAAATGGTTGACTGCTTTCGAAAATCATAGGGCTTGGCTGTTACATGAGTCAATAACACAAAAACAATAATACGACTAGAGTCAAAACACTAAGACTGAGAATCAAATGGAGATGTGGAATGCTATGAGTTGTTACTAGAAACTCAGAATCTAAAGTGCTAAACCAACTATTATTCATAGTTTAAATCCACAATCCAGGAAAATGGACTAACGGTACTGAACTGGAATTTATAAGCAAGTCTTCATGACACAATTCATGGTGCCTCCTGAGAGGCAGGGCCATGGTAACATTTTGGCACAATGGGTACTGGTCGAGGACCCAGGGGGCATAGGGGCCCCATGATGTTTCTGATGCCTACTGTATGTATGTTTCTTTTCTGCTATCCAAACAGGGGCCCCAGCTCACTACTTTGTCCAGGGGCCTATAATGCTGGGCGGTGGTCCTTAGCGGCCAAGCAATGCTTCCTAGCGACCAACTAGTGAAAGACTGAAAGTATTTAATCATGACTTGATACACTTAAGAATAAGAAAAAAAAATGTAATCTTTCTGAAAAAAAATTTAAAATAAAAGAGCACTTGCAAATGAAGCTAATAATTTTGGCTTTTGAAATATTAAAGCCACACAAACAGAAAAAATGTATCAAAGACAAAAACAAAACAAATTACTAATGAGAACATAGGGGATTTCTGATTGTTAACAGTTAGAACACTTTAATCAAGCAATGCACTCATATACAATATCACTTTGAACTCTTGATATGCCAGTGGAAGACAATGGTGGCTATACCCCTCCTCGATAAAATATCAAATGACTCTGACCTAGTGTGAAAAACTCTTAAAATCCAGGAGCCACAGGTTGGAATGCAAGCTCGATTAGACATATTGAAGGTGTTGTGTAGTTACGTTCATCCAAAAAGTGCAATTGTATAAAGCAGAACTGAAAACAAAGCAAATTGCAAAAAGTCAAAATTCAGGACTGGAATAAGATTATTCTCACTAAATACGAAATCAAACAGACATTCCTGTCCTTAAATCTTCTTGATGTTCATTTTTACAGCACACATGTTACACGTGCCTTAGCTGTGTGTGGCGTCATGGGCAACAAAACAAAAAGTGTTGCGGCGAAGATGTCACCATCAACCGTGGAACATATTAAAAAACTCCATGAAATCCATTTTTTAATTAGGCTATTTTTTTGCATAGCTGACGTTTAGTTCCACTTCTATTACCGCTACCACTGTGCCACCGTGCCGCTCATTAGATTATACAAATAATGAAATATCATATAATTATCGGATACGTAATCACTATTAACCTCTACTTTTCTCCTTGTGTTTTTTATCCACATCTACTGAAAGTACCATGCAGCCACCCGTGATGTGGAGCACTCTAACTATATATGAAATATTTTGCATCAAATCTTCTAAGACAAAGGTTATAAACAACAGGCGCTACATTTATGTTAGATAGAATGCCCAGTGGTGCTTTGGCAGGCTTTTGGACCTGGAGCCCCTGCACATTTTGTTTTTTTAATTTAGTATCTCACCAGCTGCCATATTTTTTTTGTATCTGTTTTCTCTAGCCAGCTTACCTTAAACTTATCATCATAATCATGAGAGACTTAAAAACTAATCCATTATTAAGGAATCTATTTTATCCTTACTTGTATACTTGAATTATTTAAGTGTGTATTGATGTATTCTTACTGTATTTACTGTTTTTGATATTTCATTTATTTGTTCATATACCTTGTGATGGATAGCTCGGGCTCCTGTCCAGCTAGGATGCCTGGATGATAGAAGGACTGGGAGAGGGACAATACATCCCCCAGGACACGAGAAGGCAGCCGCCCTGGTTTGCATCGGAGCTTAGAAGCTCAATCCTGTTGGGGCCCAGGGTCGCCCGGATCTTTATGGAGCTATGGACTGCAGCACTTCCACCACAACAGGAAGGTCATCACGGAGCACCTGGAGCACAACTATAAAAGGGGCTGCCTCACTCCATTCGAGGAGCCAAAGTTGAGAGGCAGAGAAATGAGCTTGCAAGAGGTGGCAGTAGAAGAGAGAGGAAAGAAGAATAAGGAAAAGAAAAAGAGGACTGTGAGTAATATAGTTGCTGGTTTAGGTACTGTGTGTGCTTTTGGACTTTGGGTGTCCTGTGTCTGTCTGTAGTCGGACTGATCTTTCACAACTTATTTATTTCTGACTTGTTGTAAAGCATTTTGAGATACATGCCTTGTATGAAAATGTGCTATAGAAATAGAAGTTGTTGTTGTAAAATAATTGCATTATTGAGGAACCTTGGAGCGATGTGACTGTTAATAGTTGAGAAGAAGAACAATTTACATCAAAATGAATAGTTTTTCTGTTTTTAGTTTTTGTTTTTTTCCCTAATCATGAGTTACATTTGATTTCTGGATCAACATTAAACATGGCAAAGAGGCAACTACCAAACCTACATGACCAAATACTGGCAATAACAAGCAAGTAAAATATAATAATAAAACGTTGGAAGGTTGACATTCATCATTTTCTTTGAAAATACTTCTTGGGATGAATTTTGTGTTTGAAACAAGTTCTAATGTGGCTTTTAACATTCATATTTCTGGCTAAAATTCTCCTTGCAGGCAATACAAACACTAGCTTCGTTCAGTAGGTCAGAGACACACTCATAGTGTAAAAGTGGTTCTCAAATGCAGTCCCGGGACCGCTGCAACTGCAGCTTTTTGGTCAAACCAGTGTCCCAGTAACTTTTACTGGTATGGTTGAATTAGTTCAGTTTTTTCTCTTCTCTTATTCTACATTGGCTATGCTATTAAATAAATATAATACATCACAAAAATATCTGTGTTGCCATCAATGTGTGGTTTGGGGTAAATTTATTTTAAATTAACTAGAGGAAGAAGAAAAAAGAACAGATTAAGAGAAAAGCACATTGCTGCATTATACGTTGAACTGTCTCATCACTATTCTCTATTCATCTATCCTGTTTGTGCAATTGGACCCCCATGCCCATAGCTACTCTTCATCAATTCCGAGTCACTAATCAGCCTTTAGGATGTGGGAGGAAAGCAGATTATCCAGAGAAAACCCCACGGAGACAAAGTGAGTCTGTAATCTGCCAGAAATTGAACCCAGGACACCAAAGCAGCGAGTCTGTAAAGCTAACCACGGTACTGTCATGTCACTCATATGCAGAGAATAAGAAAGCAAACAGACTCCGTATAATTGGATTAAACTTGAGCAGCTCATCAGTGCAAGCAACTTCCAAAACAGTGTTATGGCCAAGAAATGTGAAATGATCAGAGACACTATTTACTTTAGTAGGCACAAAAATCAAAGCAAACAACAAATAAAATAGGAAAACAACTATACATAGTACTAATAAACAAGGAAAAATTGACAAATTCCACAAAAAAGGTATGGCTTGATTTTTATGATTAAGGAAAAAGAAATAAAAAGCTCATAATAGAAGAGCACTACACATTTTAGGCAATAAATATTATTTTCTGGGGTTTGGCGCCGGCCTTTTGTCCAAAACTGCTGGAATAAGTTTCAGTAGCTTCAATAATTGATGGATGGATTAATATAATTGTGACCAAAGCATGGTACAGGATTACTGTTTTACTTTTTCTTACAAAATTAAGCATTTTGTTCTGCAAACCATTTCCCTCATGTAGGGCCTGAGTCACTGCAGCTTTGGAGTTTGCAGATTATTTATGCCTGTCTTAATACTCCATAAATTATTCACTTGTGGCTAATGGCTTGTGCATTAAGCTGAGCAATGCTCCCTTCACGAGGCGCTGCATTCATCTGCCAGCTCACGAGTATCCTGGAAAGAGACAGGCGATCACTTAGGCCACGGTCAATGTCAGCTTTATTTTCCTGAATGTATAATTCAACTGGTCTTGTGTGTAACAACTGAGTAACGCATCCATTCTAGGAAAAAGAAAGCAACAATGCACAATTTGATAAAACAAACATGCTTATTATTATGTTCTGAGTATTATAACATTTAAAAATAGAATCATGCAATCACAGTGTCAATGTTTAAAAATAGAAAGATAGATCGATTGTCATTGTCACTTTTACAAAGGAACAACGAAACTGAAGGTGCAGTCGACTCCGTGTGAGCCATAAGAGTTAAAAAGTTAAGAAGAGAGAAAATAATAACAAACAGAATAGTAAAAAAAGTACTTTACAAAATATACAAATTGCACTTGTTATATATACAAATTGCACCGGTTAAATAATGCTGCTAAACAAAAGATGGTGCAAAAGGAGGTCAAAGTTTACTTTATCATATCCAGAACAGAACTACTCCAATAACTAACAGACACGTAACTACAGTAAGTCCAACAGCCCAAAAAACCTGTCTCATGCAATACATTTCACTTATTACATCATAATGCATTCTGTTTCCTATTTGATCCTCTTTATCACTAAACAGCATCATTTTCAAAGATACTATTTTTGTGATTTTTTTTCATGCAAAAATGAAATTTACACTGAAGAGCCTTTCAGATTTAATGATGCTTTTTTTTTTGTTATGAAATTTTTGAGGGTGAACTAAAAGACTGCGAGATGAGAAACGCAAGGTAAAAATCCAGGCAAGGTCAAACCCTGAAGATCACAAAGGTAGCCAAGCAAACAAATACAATTTACAATACAATTTATTTTTGTATAGCCCAAAATCACACAAGAAGTGCCACAATGGGCTTTAACAGGCCCTGCCTCTTGACAGCCCCCCAGCCTCGACTCTCTAAGAAGACAAGAAAAAACTCCCAAAAATAAAAACCTTGTAGGGAAAAAATGGAAGAAACCTTGGGAAATGCAGTTCAAAGAGAGACCCCTTTCCAGGCAGTTTGGGTGTCAAAAAGAAAGGGGTCGATACAATACAATACACAGAATCCTTAATACAGTGTCAAAATAAAAAATTTACAAGTATGGAGCAGAATTTAATAGTAGATGATATCACATAAAATGATTTGGATTTGATTAGAGTCCTGGAGACCTCAGCCATCAAACTGCCTCCCCCAATTGGCCATTCCACAGCTGAGACAGCCAATCCGATGAAAGGACCCCTCTACCTGACGATTCCTGTGATCCTCCATCAGAGATGACTCTACCTTAGGCAGGCAAAACAACTTGGCAGGTGGGCCGAGAAGAGAAACAGAATAGGGGATGGTTAGTAACAAATTATAACTATCATGTTACTTATGTTTTAGTGCTAATGACTAACAACAGAGGTGCAGTCTGTACAGTTAATCAGCAGCTCTAGTCATGGTGTGCTAAACTAAAGTAGTGAGTCTTCAGCTGGGATTTAAAAGCTGACACTGAAGGGACATCTCTTATAGTAGCAGGCAGACCATTCCACAGTTTAGGGGTCCTGTAACTAAAAGCTCAACCTCCCACTGCTATTTTATTAATTCTTGGAATCAATAATTAAAGCACAGGTACAAAGCACAGGGGCAAAGCAAAAAACAAAATCAAGCCAAAAATTGTTCAGAACTGAAACAAAACCTACCAGTAGGCCTACTTGTAATAAAGTTAACCGTCACTAAAGGTAATCATTTGTAGTTTATCCAACTGGGGGATAATTTAGACTGGCACTGCTGCCATATTTATACTAACACTTCCTGCTGATGGTCCTGGTCATGTGACCCATCTCCCATGTCACATAAGTAAAGGAAATGGAATACAAATAAGTACATAATTAATGTGTACATTTTTATGGCAAGAGCTGCATATAGCCATTCCACAAACATTTGATCAACCCTAATCATTCTACTTAGTGGCTTAAACTGTCAATAACAAGAAAGCATTCCCGTGAAGAAATTTTCATTATTTTACTGTACAGGCAACAGAATCCAGAACAAAAAAAAACATTGAAAATGTAACCACAAAACTGGCATGGGTTAACCAATCCGGTTAGAAAGCAGAACCATAAATTGATGAAGCAATTTTATCAGAAGTTCTAATTAGTTTCAATTCTTTAAAACTGAGAAAGCCTTTCATTTATTTTTATGCACACCATAGAAATGGAAATCTTGTAACCCATTCCTTGTAAACAGCATGACGCCTGATAGAGTGCATCATCCATCCATCCATCCATCCATTATCCAACCCGCTGAATCCGAACACAGGGTCACGTGGGTCTGCTGGAGCCAATCCCAGCCAACACAGGGCACAAGGCAGGAAACAATCCCGGGCAGGGTGCCAACCCACCACAGGACACACACAAACACACCCACACACTAAGCACACACTAGGGCCAATTTAGAATCGCCAATCCACCTAACCTGCATGTCTTTGGACTGTGGGAGGAAACCGGAGCGCCCGGAGGAAACCCACGCAGACACGGGGAGAACATGCAAACTCCACGTAGGGAGGACCCGGAAAGTGAACCCAGGTCCCCAGGTCTCCCAACTGCGAGGCAGCAGCGCTACCCACTGCGCCACCATGCCACCCCAGAGTGCATCATCACATTACATATGTACAGTGACCAAGTTTCAATGAGAAAGCATCTCTGGGCACAAAACCTGATAATAAAGTGACATCATCTAGAGGTGATGAAAAGAAAAGAAATAAATATATTTTTTAAAATTTAGATGTGGAAAAAATACCCAAACCCTCCAATATAATCTTAATTAGAGGGAGATAGCTTAACCTTCTTTTGAGGATGTATATTTCCAAAACCATAAAATCAGATAAGTGGATGTCTCTTTAAAACAGACACCATCTACATCTGTGAAAAGATATTAAAATGTGGACTAGGATGGATTGTAGTTGTTTAAATGGTAGCTTCAATTGATTAGACTTTAAACAGCAATAAGAGCAAAAGTTAAACCCGACATCATAATCGAGCAGTGGTGAAGAGTCTAAAATTCCTGATTTAATTTGAAGATAGTTTCAGGACACTGTGAAACTCTTTTAATAATTTAAAATTTAGACAAGGAACATGCCTTACCTCATCCTTATGCAAGATGGCACTGAATACAATATGAGGCAGCATGGGTGCAGAGTGTACAAGACAACAACAAGAACAGCCAATTCGACATCCCAAAAGTGAGTGATGAAATATTCATAGGACAAGAAAAAGAAAAAAAAAGTCATGAAAATTGGCATTAAGTTATTTGTTATAAACCAATAAATAAACCATAACACTAAGAAAATGAGAAGAACACACAGAACCTGGTACTACATCTGCATAGCATTTGGAGACATCAAGCACTGCTTATTATGGCAGTTATGAAAACACAAAGTGGTCCCGCACTTTCATTGCCCAGCACCTGTCTTCTCCCTAAACCTACCCGCCTGGGTTATCTTCTGGCAATGAGTGTTTGAGAGCAAATGCCATGATGTTTAAGATAGCTAACCAGGAGACACAAATTTCTTATGAGACTAAACTCAAAAACAAAGAGACTGGAAGCAAAAACAGAAGGAATTCTTTATTAAGTTGTTTTATCATAGAATCACACCACACTCCATCCCTGGTCTCTCATTTTGCATTGTGGTATCTGCCGCCAGTCAGCTGTGAGTTTACAACATGTGGATTAAAAGGCCCTCAAGAACAGCTCCTTGTTCCAATGCCATAAGCAGCAGAAGAACTCCTGTGTCAATACGGGCAAGGACTGCTGGTAAGTAAAGTGCTTCCTAGTGATGTATTGTGAGCTCACAACATCTGGATTAAAAGGCATTCAAGAGCAACTCTAACACCATGAGCAATAGAAGGACTCCTGTGTAGATACGGGCAAAGACTGCCTGTAAACAGAGTGCTTCCTAGTGACGTCAGCCAAGCTCTCCCTCTCTCAGCAACACCATACTGTGCAGCACTACCACCACATAAGGGTCGTGAGTTGTTTTCCAATCCAGAGGGATTTACCGTAACCATGTGCAGACAAGAATTGCAAGGAGTTGTTCACCAACAATTTCCCATTGGGATTAATAAAGTATCTATCTATCTATCTATCTATCTATCTATCTATCTATCTATCTATCTATCTATCTATCTATCTATCTATCTATCTATCTACCAATATTCTGTTACTTTACCGGAGCCAAAACAGTAAAACAAAAACTGAGTCAAGATGAAAGAACTATGAATCGTCAGGCACTTGGGCCTAGAGAACATCTTTGTGGCTTTCTGAACTCAGGTAATTCTCTTTTGCAGAGAGTGCGGACACGGTCACTTCCCTTTTCTGTCACCTTTATCCACAGACCAAAAAGCTCTAGGCCTGATGACTATGGACCACGCCAGTAGTCCTGACTCTTCCACTCAGGAGTCGTAGGAGGCATTCAATAGACCAGCGTTTCTCAGTATTTGCAACCCGAGTTTTCATAACAGTTTTAATCGCACCCCCCTAACATTTTTTTGAAAGGAGCCCACTAATACCAATTTGTTCTTTTTTAATTAATGATATATCATAGATGCATATTGTTATTATACCTACTTAATTTTTATCGACATTTATCTAACTCTATATTTATTTTTCTAGTATCAGAATGGACTTTAAGTTAATTTGTTTTGGTTTCAATAGATGTATTTTTCATATTTTCGATTCGTTTTCTTTTTTTTCACATCTTCGCACCCTCTTTTTTGTTACTAGGTTTACAGTTTGAGAACAGCTGCAATAGATAAACCCTTTTCCAGTAATACCATGCTTCCACCAGAGACAATATCCCGACACTCATTGGAGTTATTTTTCATCATATGTTATATTTCCATGCTAATAGGCTTTTCCCTGGTTTTATTCAGCTGGCACCCCAGCAAACTGATATGTTCTGTTATCCTTTCCAGAATCCAAACCCGAATACTGAAATCAGGACTAACTAACTGCACTTGTTCATTGATCAAATCCATATCTTGGACAAAGAGGCACTGCAATTTATTCACAAGTCTTAGTGATGAGAGTCAGGGAGAAGGTTCTTAACAACCAGGCAAGGTCCCCTAGCAAACTATTATGAGCCTGTTTTGGCTTCTAAGATGGTGAATAACACACAATCTTTGTAAAACAAAAAATAAAATGAAATTCAAGCTAATTTATAAAAACAAAACTCAAAAATATTTTAAATTTAAAAAAATGTAATGAACCCCAAAAATTATCCAAAGCTCAAATCACTTTCAGACCTGCCAACACTGATTGACCGTTTCCTATTATTGCCCTTCCTACATATAATTCACACATCTTGCAAAAACATTTTTGTAGTACAAAACTCCATAATAACAATCAATATAAAATGATGATTTTATTTATTGATTTAACGAAAGTGCCTTGAAGAAATCCTTGATGCTGATTTGCTAATGAGGTCATTGTGCTGGCTACAGTGTCCAACAAGCCGTCCGTGATGTTTCGAGGGAAAAGCCAATAACTGCACTTTTGAAGCTCCATTACGCTTATTGTGGAAACATCGTAGACTTCATCAAGAGAACCTGCACACTCTCCACGCGGCAGCTGCTTATAGGAAGGCTGTGACGCACTAAACTAACAGACAAGACACACGTGTTTATTTGCATGAGTTCCAGAAAGAAAAAAGAGATGATTTATATACATATTTAATTATTACAGATCAACAGCACTGTGTGGATAAATATGCAAGATACGTATTTCCTGCCATTTTTAATTAAATATACAGTATTTTTATAGCAATGTGATAATTCAAAAGATTCTTTTCCAAACACCACCCCCAGGATCTGCTTACAATTACGTGATAGTGTTGACAGCTCTTTTAATATGTGAGGCCAGAAAGATTTAAAATTCAGGAATAAATGCACAATAAGAGCTTTGTGAAATATATGATGCTGTCTTAATCAAATAAAAGGGGCTACAATACTTTCTGGGTCACACATACTTGGAAGTCAAAGAGATTAGCAGAATTACCCACAAGAAAGTGTTCTATTGATTTTATAAAGCTGTCTAAAAAATTTGACTCATCTTTGGCAGCTTGTGAGTCTGACTTAGTTACTTGGAGAAGGGAATGGGATTTCTAAGCCGCTTTGTGAGTTTGTGATGCTAGCCGCTCATTTGCCGGCAGCTCACTATTAATAACTTTTTTGTCAAGCGGTGTGCTGCCATGCAACGGTTGAGCCATCCCGAATCCACCAAAGAAATGTCCAGAAGCGAGACCAGCATGTCTTTTTAGTTAAATTGGTGAGAATACAGTATGTGTTTAGTGAGAATATGTGTTTAAAGTCAATATTGACACTTCCTTTTACACTTATCTTTTCGTCCATATTTATATTTAATTACAATACATGTTTTCACGCTATATGCTGCATTATACTTTACTGTCACGCATTTTTCAAAAAAATGTAATACTGATAAAAAATGTTATAAAAAAAAGTAATTAGACGTTACACACACATATACTGTAATTATACATTAAGTATATTCTCACTACCAATTATATCAAAAATCATAAAAATGATGTATTTGTTATAAATAAAGCAAATTAGGGAAAAGTAGGAGTAAAAGAAAATAAAAAGACGCGAAAAGTAAAACAACATTTTTCAAGTCTTTTTGGGTTTCCCACAGATTTGCTCCCTCTTTATCTGGCACTGCAAATGTTATTTTTTGTTATTTAATAACTGTTATTAGTATATTATCACAATGCCATTTTTAATTGATTTATTTTTAGTCTTTGCCATTCTGTTAGCAGTGTTTCATAGTTGTCACCATACTGTTGCCGGTTGTGTTTGTTACTGCTTGCTATGCTTGTGAAAACTAGCATGAATTTTTACATAGTAAGCAGGAGAAGAGACCTTGAATAAATCGAAACAAAAGTCGAAAGTCGAGAAGTCAACCGTGCCATCACCAAAGTTAAACTGGAAATCAAACATTGAAGTACAAGTTGAAAATGAGAAAAAGCTGTAGAATAAGGCACAAAACAGCGCAAAAAAGGGGATTAAATACCTATAAACTCATCTAGGAAATGCTTCTTTTGAATATCTTTTAAACCCAACATGTTGCTGACCAAAGGTTATGATTTAGGCTGTAAATTGATGTTTTGTAACACTTTTCTTTTAAGAGAAGCCATATTGTGTACCGTAGTCAGGGTCACATACCGCGTTTCTAGGGGCGGGGTCTCTAGAGTCGTGACCTTGACTCAATCAGCAGCTGGCATAAAAGGTCAGCCTTTTGTTTTGAGCCTTAACTGATCTGTACATAAAATCCTTAATTTAATTTTGACTTATTGTATGGTTAGTCTTGTCATATTTACTGGTTTTCAACTTATTGCCTGTTAATTGATCTTGATTTTTGCCTCTCATCTGGGTTTCGATCGCTTCTGCTTATTTTTATTTTCTTTCGTTTTGCCATTTGCCTGCATCTCCTGGTTTACTAACAAAAATAGTTATCTGTATTCGTGCCGAGTCAGGATCTCAAAGGACACGCATCTAATAATGATAGATGGTTTTCTAACAATGGATAAAACAAAATGGCTTTTGAAAATAAGAAAAACAATGGGCAAAATGACATAATGATCTAAAGTGTAACTCCCATCAAATAATTACTAACAGATTCAGAATCGGGGAAAGAAAACAATGTGTGCTCAACTTACGAAAAGATGAAGAATAACACACAAAAAATTTATTGAGGAACCAAATCCGAGTACTGCTACTATTGTGTTACAACCAAGGTTTTCTACTTGGCTTGTATTTGTTTGTTCTTTCATTGTTGTTTTTAAATTATTTTTACATGTATTTTCTGCTATGTTTGTAATTATGTACTGTCTTTGTAAATATGCCTCCATTCCATGTTCTTTGTTACTGGAGCCCCCAGGAGGCGGGGACTATCTGACATCACTGCTGCTGGCTCCACCCTCTGGCTTGATAAGTAGCTCTGCGTAAAGCAGGGTTCTTTTTGCTCTTCTGAAAACTTTTTTGTTCTGTTTTCTCTGTCTGTTAATAAATGTCTCAGTCTATAAACATTATGGTTTTGGGATTGACCTTCAAGGCAAGGATTGTACAGTGTTATTTCCCTTGTAAGGAAGCTTTGTATATTCTGGCACTTTAATAGTCTTTTAAAAGTTCAAACCCAGCAGGTAGTTGTCAGGGGCCAAGCTGGTCAGAAATGAGCCTCTTCTAGGTTGGCCTGCCTTTTGCTGAGGTGTTTGGAGGCCTCACACCCATCTACCATGTTTGGAACTTCATATCACCACAGGTATGTGATACCACATCTGCTTTGCATGTGACATCAGCTATTTGGATGTCTTAAATGAAACTTAAAGCACACTTTATGAATTTTAGTGTAGTTGGGAAAAAGATTATTTAGTCATGGATTACGACATTTTGGTAATGTTTTTTTCATTCCAATTTTGCACCTACATTTTTTTGTTTTAACAATCAATCTGCTCATCTTCCTGTCTCTGACTCTTGTTTCATGATGTAACTACTCTTTATGCAAGTGTGTTTGCTGATCTTTCATCTCCTGGGTAATCATTTATTTCCTCCATAATCATTATATGCATGGAGGCTATCCCACTTTCCATCTTTCTTCTAGTAAAACATTTCAATTCCCTCTCGCCAGTTTAGCCTTTGTGTGACTTGATGATCAGTTGATAACTAGTTTTCAATTTTTTATTTTTTTTTGTCCAACACTCCTTCACTTGATGATACGATAAAACCCCTACATATGATATACTGTTTGAATCGTCTTAACGTCTAGTTAAGCAAAATGTAGAGCTTTCTCGGGTTCCTCCCTATTATTGGCCCTCCAGACCTGAAAAGTTCTCATTATAGGACATTTTTGAACCAAAGTTTATGTAGGAAATTACACCTTTTATTATTCAGAGTGAACCAATAGATATTTTCATCAAAAATGAACACAAAAGACTTGAAATTGTGCATACCACATTAACCGACCCTAGGGGTTAACTCTCTAATGGGACACGAGGGGTCAAAGTTACTCCTCTCCACAAAATTTAGAAAAATGGGGATTGGTAATAAAAACATTTGGAGTACCGTTTTTCTGTGTTATTTCTAGGTCGCACAAATATAAGATTTTTGATATGTGATTCTATTCTTTTCATTCTAGACCTCTAACAGCCACTCCAGAAGACCGATCCCAAAATCTGTAGGAAACACATTAGACATGCTTATATTGAAGTAGCCAGCCTCCCTTAGTCTTTCTCCAGCTTCAGACACATATTATAGTGTTGTAATCATTTCGTTTTTTACATAAATGCTGCATCTGAAGGCTTAAAAGAACCTGGATGAGGCTGGGGCGCTTCAGGTTCAAAACAGGAACCTATGGAGCTGAGCTTAAAATACTTGATCGACAACCAGATCAAAGACCAGGCAGGCTTAAAGTCAGGATAAAAACAAAAGTCAAAAATCCTCAAAAGGACATTGCTAGAGAAATAAACATCATTATGCTAGAAAAGAACAAAAATCTATATTGAAAGTCTCCCAACTTGCAAGACATATTTAAACAAAATGGCCGCCTCACCCTATTATGTCCCATGAATGCACTGTCTGTTTGCTTTGTGGCAATTCAGGAGATGATTAGTTATTTTGTTTTAATCTCCCTTTAGCTCAGTTGCTTTTCATACAGCATACTTTCAAGTGATCCAGAAAATAAATACAAATACCCCACGGGCATGTTATGGACTTCATTTTTTTGACACAAACATTTTATTTCACCAGAAAAAAATCATCAAAGAGGTCAATCACAGCAGTTTGTGTGCAGCCACATTTTCAGTAACGATGTGCTTTGTTTACCAAGCAAATTGCTGGGAACAGAACACGGTTTATCTGATGACTAGAAGAATACATGAAAATTCACTACGTTACATACTACAAAAATGTTTCCTCTAGCCAGCTCTGCATAAGATAACCAGCTCTAGTGGGGGCAGACATGATGTGCGTCAATTTCATTTAGGCAGTCGACATATCAGGTGAGTTTCATTTTGCTGTATGATGTCACGTATTTACTCTCCAGTAGCCAACAATATGAACGTTACCTTTGTTTAGTTATTCCCAAATCACGCCTTTAGGCTTGTAAATATTTGTTAATAATGTGAATTTTGGAACGTGTGACTAATATTTAATACATAGTATCAAAGTTAATATGCCTCCAGCATCTGCATCGTGCCAGACGAGTTATCACAATGAGAGGATATTCCACCTGCACGCATCATTCTTGCTGTGTAAGTTTAGGGGGTTTGATCGTCGCTTGTGCAGGGCCCTGCTATTCGTTTCTTGATGTCTCTTTAAGTGGTTTGATTGATCCTATAACAAGTGAAATTACATTTTTTGATGTGATCAACTGCTATCCAATTGCAAGAGAGGCATCAGGGTCCAAATCTGGATCGCGTGTTAAGCTTGCTTGGACTGACTGGTACTTGTGCGAGTTGTTTTATACACATTATGGCACATTGGTATACGTGCATGTATTCATTTTACATTTTTTGTTGTTTTTGATGTCTGTTTTGTTCTTTTTAAGCAAATCTTTGATTTTTTTACAAAAGTAAAATATATGTAAACTAGCCATGTGCGCACAACTACGTTGTGCGTGTTAAAGTTGTCTGTGAAGGGCTCCCTGTTTAAACACGGCTGCCAGTCATGAACTGGGCCCTTCGTCGCACAGCATTATGATTTTTTATAAGGGAAACAAAATTAGAAAACAAAACCCTTGGACATTGATTCGATAGGAACGGCCTACTCGGAATCACTGTCCGAATAGTAATTATGTGGTGGTGGAGGAGCATTTCTGCTTCTCTCCATTCACAGTCCATCTCGTTTTCACGACGCTGTCGTTTCCTCTCACGATCTCTTCTCAACCTTTCTCCAATCTCACAGGTTGCTTTGTGGCAATCCAAAGAGTAAGGCAATATACACGGAGCAATGGTTAGAAAAGGGGGACACATAGGTATCCAGACTCTTTAAAGCATAAATAGGGATCACTTCACTGACATGTGAGCAAGCCACGGTACAACTGTGAGGTGCGCAGCACTCGCCGGCTACAACGTAACAATAATAATTTCCAGAACGTGCTGTTACGTTGTCATTCATTTTACCCACTGTCTTTCTTTCATTCATATGTTACGTAGGCACGTACCTTTTATCTTCTGCAATAATAAAGTATCTATCTATCTATCTCATTCTCTAACCAGGCCTCAGGAGCTAACCAGCGTAACACTGTCCACCACCCCTTTCGTTATTCCGGCACATTGTTCGTGAGTAACAACAACGTACTAAACTGGAAGGTGGTCTACGCATGCGTGGAATTCGCGGACAAACAAAGATCAAGATCCAAATGAAGATTATATATAAAGATTAGTTAATTTAAAACACAACAATTTGTTTAGTTTGAATGTCTGTGTTTTGAGGTGTGACTGGAGTACTACAGTCTTCAGTAGTCTAAGCCTGGAGGAGATTCTTAATGCAATGCCTATGTTTTAGCTGTCTCTCTACTGCCATCTAGTGCTTCTTCTTCTAATTCATTCGCGGACAAACAAAGATCAAGATCCAAATGAAGATTATATATAGAGATATTCTTTCCTTGTTTCCCTTGTTCCTGAAGTTCATTGTTATGAGGATACAAAGCATATTACATTTTATAAATTCCTAGTTTGATAATAATGATTCCTATTGATTAATGTAGAGTGTGTTGCTACCACAGTATGTACAAATTTTACCCTTAATGCACAGTGTTTCCTATAGTTAGATTGACCACATTTATAAATCACCCCAATCACTCTTTAGTTCATTTGTTACCATGCCAAGACCCCCATTCTTAAGGGTGCTCAGCATTGTCATTTTGGTTCACACCACATGTCAAATCTACCAAAACGAACTACGGGGAAATCACTCCAGAGTTAGTAGGTGTGAAAATATCAAACGGTCACATCATATAACACTGATTGTTAGAAGTTCGTTAGGATTGCTTCTGGTTCATTTGGCGCACTTCTTGTTTTGATTTATTTGTTAATTTTAATTTTTTAATATTATTTGGATTACGCCATCTCAGCACCTTTTGTATGCATTTTATTCCTCTGATGCCACTGTGTTGTTTGTGGTCTGCTATTTAAGATGGTAGCACACGAGATGGTGTGATGTTTAAGATGTTTAAACTTGAAATAATTAAATATTTTGGAAACTAATCTTAACATGTTTTTAACTTTGATTCTCGGTAATAGCTTTTGCCTTGACATTTTGATTTCTTGTTCTGGTTTCCACCCCTGGTTTGTTGACTCTTGTACAGAGTTTCCCCTTTAATTTGTTTCATCTCTCTGAACTTAATTTAATGCTAACCCTGATCATCACTCAACCACATGCAGGAATTTGCCAAAATTAGAATAAAGCGATAAAAAAAAAAAAAATCTCCAAGCAACCCTTAGTGTGCTTTTTCACAAAATGCATAATGTACTTTGACTATTTTCTCTCCCTCTCTCTTTCTGTCTCTGAATTTGAGACGAGTCACTGGAATGGGATATACCTCCACCTTAATCTTTAAAATTGCTTGCAAGTATTTGATTTAAAACAATAGCTGCTGTAAAGCCATTTATCCATTTACATGTTGGTTTAAATGTGATTGATTCATGGAGCTTAAGAAAGAAAGAAAGAAGAAGACACCCCCCCCCCCCCCCCCCCCCTCATTAGAATGCTCAGCTATCCCCAAGACCTCGGATCCTGACTACATTAAATCCTATTAAGATGACCTTCATTATAACACACCTCATTATAACACATGAAAAGCTTCTTTTCTCAAGGGACTGCATTATAATAAGGGTGGAGTGTACAAACCAGTATATAATCTTATTGGGAACTGACTGTAATTATAAAGACCTTTTTAAAGTTCACTTCCATTATGCACTTACCAGTAATGACATTGTGCTGAAGATTTTTTCCCTAGTAAGTTAATAACAAATATGAAGCCATAGATTAATCTTTCTGGGGGCTGCATGGCTTGCAGAAGTAGGAAGGTGGTGTCTCTATATCTATTAATGTACTGTCTTGCACTACGTCTATAATCTCCTGATATTACTAGCTATTCATCATTTGATTCTGACACATTCATAAAATAAAACATACAGTAATTAATTTTGCTTGTGCAGAAGAGAAAAATCTCCATGGTTCTATTGAGTTTAAATACATATGCAAAAATGCATGGAGTTATTACTCTGTCACAAAAGTTTTGGCACATTACCTGCAGCCTGCAGTTATAAAATGATTTTCAAATAATTGATGTGTCAGGAGGGGGGGGCAGAAAAAAAATTACAAAAGATGTGGTTTTAATATGGCACCTGACAGTATGTAAAATACGGGATTTAATATGCAGTGCCCCAACAGATATGTCACCGTGTCAAACACACTGGTAGTGTATAGCAGTGATGCATGAGGAAGGAAACCCATCAGCCAGGAGACACTCGCTTCGTCTTTAAAAGCAAAATACAAAAGCATGACATCTTGCACTATTGGACGGTGTTATGTCATGCGTCACATAAAAGATCTGCCTGTAGCTTTGTTTGGTGTGAGCATACGGGATCATTTATTTCATCTATACAAGGCTTAAAATCTGAACGCTGGCCTGAGTAAAATAAATAATGACAATCGTACAGGCCTTCCAAGTCTTTCAGTTAATTCATCTTCACTCCCCTTGACGTAAAATCTCTCATATCATTTTTGAATAACATACATTGGACATCTCTGGGGCTGTAGCATCAATCTGTTTATTCAATTTTGAAATGTGCCTTTTCCATTAAATGTAGCTTATCCCAGTAGTGTTAGGTGGGAGGCACGAATCGGATTCAGTCCATCATAACTAGGACAAATTAGAGTCACCAATTAAACCAATGTGCGCTTCTTTAGGAAATGGGGGGGAAACTGAAGTGAATGGGGTTGTGGGGCAAACTCCACAAAGATGGAGAGCACATTGTAAAATCAAAACCAGGAACAGTATAAAATTTTGATAATCAAGTTACTCTTGAACATCTTAAAGTTTGGAGAAATGTGTCTTTGACAAGCATGGATTGCAGCGAATGTCCTTGCAGAGTTCACGGAGAGCTTACTAGTATGTGAGGAACTTGATGGGGATGGCTCTGCTTTTGACAAGATACAAAGTGAACAGCATGACAGTACAATCCCATCATGCAGCACTTGTCAGACAGGCCAACAGAAGAGCAGAAGAAGAATACTTTCAACTGCTAGTTACCAAAACTGGTTGTTCCAAGTGAGTTGTCAAGGTTCATACTCACAGTGCTGTGTTTTATTTACTAAAAATATAACAGTTACCTGCATTCATATAAAAGTACAACTGGCTACCAGATACATACCACTTTCCTCAGTATTGTGTAGAATGAAGAGTTTAACACAGGAACCAGCTCTGGATGAGACACTAGTCCATTAATGCGTCATGCAAGAAACAAAACAAAACAGCATTTTTAGAAAATATTAAAGTAATTCATGAAGCTCATTAACTCATTGTTCTATGTGACATGTGTAGATGACTGTTATGTTAGGTGTATGCTTTAGCTGTCATAATTCATGATGAATTTCTCTATATGTTGTACATTTTATAATAATAACTAGCCATGTGCACCCAACTACGTTGTGCATGTTAAAGTTGTCTGTGACGGGCTCCCTGTTTAAACGCAGCTGCCAGTCGTGAACTGGGCCCTTCGTCGCACAGCATTATGATTTTTTATAAGGGAAACAAAATTACAAAACAAAACCCTTGGACATTGATTCGATAGGAACGGCCTATTCGGAATCACTGTCCGAATAGTAATTATGTGGTGGTGGAGGAGCATTTCTGCTTCTCTCCGTTCACAGTCCGTCTCGTTTTCACGACGCTGTCGTTTCCTCTCATGATCTCTTCTCAACCTTTCTCCAATCTCGCAGGTTGCTTTGTGGCAATCCAAAGAGTAAGGCAATATACATGGAACAATGGTTATAAAAGGGGGACACATAGGTATCCAGGCTCTTTAAAGCATAAATAGGGATCACTTCACTGACATGTGAGCAAGCCACGGTACAACTGTGAGACGCGCAGCACTCACTGGCTACAACGTAACAATAATAATTTCCGGAACGTGCTGTTACATTGTCATTCATTTTACCCACTGTCTTTCTTTCATTCATATGTTACGTAGGTACGTACCTTTTATCTTCGGCAATCTCATTCTCTAACCAGGCCTCAGGAGCTAACCAGCGTAACACTGTCCACCACCCCTTTCGTTATTCCGGAACATTGTTGACATCCATGAGTAACAACAACGTACTAAACTGGAAGGTGGTCTACGTATGCGTGGAATTCGCGGACAAACAAAGATCAAGATCCAAATGAAGATTATATATAAAGATACTTACAATAAGGAAAATGATAGTGTCACTCATGCACACCAGGGGATCATCATTTGGGCTCAGTTAAGGTAAGTAATACCATGCCTGGATGAGAAGATGAGTAGCTTCTGTTTTGCCCAAAGTACTGAAAAAATACAACCTACGGTACCCAGTGCAAGCCTTGCCTATTCCAGATGGACACTGTAAAAGCAGACAACTCTCAGAAGGTGCTGTCTCACTACAATCAGAACATCATGGAGGACAAAGTTCCTGAGTGAACCTACTGTACTCCCTATGGAAGACTGAACCCTTGGGCCATTGTCAAATGATTTTTTTTGTTGTTGTTGTGCGACCATGCATTCCTTATTCTTTTCATTCTGTATTAAACTAGGAGGCTCAAATGATGCCCCAACATTGTTTGGTAACTCCTTGTGGTATGTAGCACTGGTCAAATAGATAGATAAATGGAATGAGAGAGAGATGTGAAAGGCACTATATGATAGATAGACAGATAGAATGCCTATAAAAGGTCTTAAATACCTCTTTTATAGGCACTGTAGGTACTAGAAAGATAGATAGATAGATAGGGAAGGCACTATATAATAGATAGATGGGGGCTATTTCTACCTCCAGAACAGTATGAATTTTTCAAGGTGGCATGGATTCAATGAGTTGTTAAAAACAATCCCAATGTATTTTAGGATGCACAAGGTCAGAAAAAGTTCCAGATGATACTCTGGTATTCTATGGCATTTAAATTATGCCAAGTTGGTATTAATAGGCCTAAAGTAGGCCAAGCAAACATCCTGCACCATACTGTACTATCACTACTAGCCCATATGTTTCACACAAAGAAGGATGGATGCATGGACTCAGGCTGTTTATGCTAAATTCTAACCTTAGTAGAAATATAGGTTTGTCAGACCAGGTAACATTTTCTTCCAGTCTCTGAGAATTCATCTTTTCTGATCACATGCCCATTGTAGTCTTATCTTCTAGTTCTTAGTTGATTAAATATCCAATCATGTACTTAAGTGAAAATAAACAGGAAGCCCTTCTTCAGACATAGAGTTATGGAAATTGGATCAAACTACCAAGTCATGTAGTTGAACTACAAACCTTGGCATCTTTTTTTTTTTTTTAAGTATCTGAATAGGATTTTTTTAGACAACTTAGGTCTTAGCTAACCAAACAAGGTTGATGGCCTGAATGGTCTCCTCCTATTGGTCAGACTTCTCAGAGGGGATTGTAAGACTCACAAATAGGTTGATGGTGTTGGTGAAGTTGAACCTAACTACTAAGACAAAGTGCAGAATGAATTATTCAGACTGTGTATGGTTACAAGTTTTAGATAGATGCTTAAACAATTGTCTAGCAGCTGTAAAAGTTCAGAATTAAATGACTGGGTAACTGATTGGCTACGGTAGCTCTTGTCTGTCTGTCTTAAATGAATAACAGTTGACTTGATCATTGCTTGCTGCTCTGGCATTTAGCATTTGACTTCTGCTACATCTGATTGCTCTCTTAGGTTCCATCTAAACCTGTTTATGAATCAGCTTACTGTATATATAAAAACAGAAAGAAACAGTTGTGAGTTTCCAGTCCAGCTCCAGAATCACTTCCATGGTGGGAGTGCCCTTACTTTTGTTTCACAAACACCAGCCTAAAACTCTCTTTTGTGGGTTCTGTAGTCCCAGTATGCCTGAACCTTTTCATGTAAAGTTTTGCTTCCATGGCTACCTCCCAGATGCCTAGTCTCTTGGGACCACTAATGCTCTTTTGCCTCCTAGTTGACATTTGAGAGAATACTCATTTCCTGCCAATCCTTTCAGGAATCAAGGGTAGCCTGGTTAACACTAGAATCCCTGAAGCCTACGAAAAAACTCGTAATCCCAGCCCACCTTAAATCTCTTCTCACCTCTCCACATCAACGTGTTTTGTTTTGTAAATGCGTCGATCTGCACAAGCAGTAAGCAGCCTGCTAAACCCCACTTGGCACAGCTCAACTCAGGCAAAAACTTCTGACACGTGTTTATTTGATATTTGCACTAAAGTCTTCAACATTATACACTTCACTTCATTATTAGTATAACATGGAAAAAGGTTCTGCTTTAGGTACGTGTTCAGCATTTCTTGCCTCCCATTTCCTTTCATCCTACACTTACACTTACTTACATGAAATGTATGTGTTCCAAATAACAATATTTAACGTATTATTTAACAATTCCAGGCACCTCACATGCAGATAAGGAGCTTTAGCTTGAGCTGGGAGAACTTTTTGCCCGAGTTGAGCTCTGTTAAGGATAGGGGATAGGACAGCAGGATGCTTGCTGCTTGTGCTGACTGACACATTTACAAAACAAAAGACGCTGATGGAGAGGTGGAAAGGGATTTAAGGTGGGCCGGGATTACAAGTTTTTTCATAGGTTTCAGGGATTCTAGTTTTATAGCTTCTTCTGCTATTAGTCCTAATGTGCTCCCACCTTCAATCAGACATCCCTGTTAGTGTATTCAAGTTAAAAAATATTTTCTGTTCTTCGACTACATATAAGGTTGACTTGATTTGGCTCTGGTTACGTGTTCCCCTTTGGCTACAAAACCTCTCACTGTGACCTTGATTCATGTCCTGAGGTTTGTCTGTTTACTTCAAGCCTTTACAGTTTTGATACTTTTCATGTTATTTTGACTCCACACCTTCTCCCAATTCATTTTCCATTCCAGATTGCTACTGTTCAGTATTGTGAAATAGGTGGCACAGAAATATTTTATCTGAAAGATCAGTAGAATAGACAAATGTAGTGAAATTCAAAACTGGGAGATCAAAAAATATTCAGTGTGTGTCATAATAATGTTTCTTTACATTTATATGGTGCTTTTCTCACTACTCATAGCACTTTACATAGTGAGTGGGGAGCCACTTCAATCACCTCTAATGTGCAACATCCACCTAGATGATGTGACAAAAGCCAGTATGTTTACCACACATTAGTTGTTGGATGGTGAAGGGGTGAAAGAGATAGTTAGCCACTTAGAGACAGAGGATGATTAAGGGGCCAGAATGACTTATGGTGGCTGTGGTGGACAATTAAGCCAGGACAGTGGAATACACCCTGCTATTTGCGAAGGATGCCCCATGGATCTTTTATGACCACAGAGAGTCAGGACCTCGGTTTTACGTCTCATCAGAGGTCGCGACCCTGACGTTAACACAGTAGGTTAAAAGGTCAACAATCAAAGTTCTTCTACATCCGAGGATGTGGATAGAAAACTATATTGTATGTGAGAACATTTGCCTCTTTGATTCTTTCTTATTTTCTAGTTTTGATCTTTGTTCTAAGATTTCTAACCATAATTAAATTTTGATTCGCATCGTACCATGTGTACTTCAGAACAGGTCATCCACCTAAAGCTAAGCATATTTGAGCCCAGCCAGTAGTTGGATGGGACACCAACCCGGAAGAGTTTGGCTTGATGCTAGAAGAGGAGTTAGTGAGGATAGCATAGGGAATTACCCTGAGGTCTAAATGTGGATCCCAATGCCCCAATGCTTTAACAGAGACACTATGCTATAAAAATGGCACCGTCCTTCAGATGAGATATAAAACTGAGGTCCTGACTGTGGGCATAACAGATCCCTGGGCATCCTTTGCCAAGATTAGGGAATATCCCGATATCCTGGCTAAATTGCTCACCATGGCCTAGGTAGGTAGATAGACAGATCACCTTTGTTATTCAACCCCTAACAACTACCAGAGCTAAGTAGCAATGGCTGGACAAAAATGGCAACTCCTGTAATAAACAAAATAAATATTCCTAACTAGAGTAACACAATAAAACAAAACTGTGACACAAGAGTCCAAAACCCGGGCTAAAAAAATGAGTACCGAGATATAAATAAGTGAAAACCCCAAAGGAAAATGTATAAAAAATGAATAAGCAGACACATCACAACACCCAGGGCGATCAGTTTTTTTGTGGTACTGTGGCAATTCTGTGTTATCTTTGCCTCTTCCAAGAGGTGCCAACTGGGCACCCCGCCAGCCAGACTGTGCATAAATGTTTTTAACAATTTAACATGATGCATATTTTTGAGAAATGTTGTATGAATTATGTTTAGTAAATTAATGATGTTATTCTGTATCCGCTAAATGAAATAATCTGAAACTGACAAGGACAGTGGGATTAATGAATACTGTATCCTCAGAAAAATCAAATATTATTGTTGAAGCTCTAAGTTTTCAGTTTACCAATTCCACACACAAAACAATAAGGCCAAAATGAACGTGTTAGAATGAACCCCAAGTGCAGGTTTGTTCCATTGTAAGAATGATGCTATATATAGATCTGAAATGAGCGCTTGACTAATCTGCAGCTGACAGGGTGCTATCAGGGTCTCAGTGCCATGTGTTCCATCCACACAATTGAAATGTATTTTTTCTAAAGGTACTTACTATGAAAGAGCAGTAGTATTTCACAGCTTTTTGCAAACTTGACAAATGAGGAACCAATTAAATACTAATAATACAAGTTCAAATAGAGTATAATAAGTTTCCATATCCAGGCATGCTGACATGGAAACCAGAGTATGTTGTGGTAACTAAAAACAATTCGTAACGAATAAATTAATTTGTTATAAGTAGTTTGTGGTTCAATGACAGGCAACCTGGGAAGAGCAGGTTTGAATGATCAATAGCAAATATTCATCAGTAGAATATACATTGGATTCAGAAGTTATTGAGACCCCTTCACTTTCTACGCACTTTATTGACTTGTAGATTTTATTTTAAGTGGATAAAATTGCCATTTTGCTCACTCAATAACCCATAATTACAAAATGAAAACACATTTTCAGAAAGGTTTATAAATTTATTAAAAATCAAAAACTAAAATCTCTCATTCATTAAAGTATTCAGACCCTTATTTCAATACTTTGTAGGGAAACCCTTTGGCAGAAATGGCAAGGGCCATCTTCTTAGGGTAAGACAAGCTTTGCACACCAGGATCTGGGCAGTTTTTCCAGTTCTTCTTGGCACGTTCTTAGAAGCTCCGATAGACTGGATGGGAACCTCCTGTAAGCTGCCATTTTCAGGTCTCTCCACAGATGTTCTACGGGGTTTAAATCTGGGATTTGGCTGGGATACACAAGGACAGTCACAGATTTATGCTAAAGCCATTCTAGCATTGCCTCAGCATAGCAATGCATGCTTCACGTCACTGATGTGCTGAACTGTCACCCCAGTCTAAGGATGTATGCCATCTGGAGCAGGTTTTCTTCAATGGCCTCTCTGTATTTGGCTGTATTCACCCTGTTCTTAATTCTGACCAGTTTTCCTGTCCATTCTGCTGAGAACCCATTGGTTGTCCTTCTAACAGGTTCTCCCATCCCAGCAAAGGATGTATGAAGCTCTGTTACAGTGACCATATGGTTCTTATTCACCTTTCTTGCCTGCTAGCTCAGTTTGGCCAGACGACAAACTCTAGGAAGAGTCCTTGTGGTTCCAACCTTCTTCAATTTCAAAATTATTGAGACCACTGTGCTCTTGGAAAAACTCAAAATGTTACAAATAGGGTTGTCCTCTTGCCCTAATCTATACTTCACCACAATTATTCTACAGATAGTTCCTTGGACTTCATGGCTTGGTTTTTGTCCTGATATTCCATGTGAATTGTGGGACCTCCTATACAATATATTATCATTTCTGTTTTCCACAGGTGCACTCCAATCAAGTTTTACACACATCTCAAGGAGAATTAAAGCAAACAGAAACAGCTAAAGAAAACACATCTGACCACAATGTGGGGTGCCGCAACAAAGAGTCTGAATACTTATCTTGTCATTATGGGTTATTGAGTGTAGTTTGCTAGACAAAATAGCAAATAAATCCATTTAAAATGAAATCTACAACACAATAAAGTGCAGAAAGTGGAGGGTTCTATATATTTTGTGAATCCACCGTACAACTGTGCTGCTCTCTTTACTTTAGAGTGTGCTGTCAGAAGGTCCAGCCAGGTTTGTGGACTTGGCTGTCAGTTTTCGGGGTTACTGGAATCCAAACCTTTGGGTGTAAAGCTCAGAACGGTGCACCACTCTCTTATGGGACACACTTTTGAACACAACTGCATACTCGTTCCAACAAATGTAGTCAATCAACAATTAACCTAACATGGGCCTTCTTGGGATGTTGCAGGACAACGGATAAACACCACATAAACTGCGCCCAGGCCAAGACGCCATGATTATGGAGGGACCGGAGGAGAGAATATTTCCAGGACAGTTTCTCCTCCGGACTCACAAAGAAGCTCAACCCTGGTGGGGCCCTTGGCCACCATCAGGGGGCATATGGACGTTTTCAGGAGCCTATTTGGCAGTACTTCCGCCACACCGGAAGCTCATTGGGAACCAGGAGTCCTTCCAAGAGCATTATAAAGAGGGGCCAGTCGCCAACATCCAGGGGCCAGAGTCGGGAGGAAGAGGACAAAGCCTGTGTGGAGGACAGAAGGTGGCGGCAAAGGGACTGTGCTTTTAGTGCTTTGCTGTACTGTGTTGTTCTGGGTAGCAAGAGAAATGGCTTCCCAGTGCAAAATAAAGATGTGTGTTGTGTGCTGAACCTGTGTTCTGCTTGTCTGTGTCGGGGTTAGGGTGGCTGTACGTGCCCCGGTGGTCCACAATAACTTTACATTTTGAGGATTGTTTTTGCTGAATTTCAATAATGTTCTCACTTCCTTAAGCTGCTTGTCCTCATCCACACCACTGCTGTTTATCATAAAATGAAATTTACATCACCATAAAAACTAAATTTACTTTGGAAGCCATTTAGTTAGGTGTGCAGATGATGGTCAATGAGGTGGATTATCAGATATTTTCCTCAATGACATCCTTACACATGGACCCGCATAGCTTTCAGATTGAAGAGGAGGCAAATCAATTTTTGTGAAGGAATTAAAAATATTCAGTATACTTAACAGAGGGGCTGCACGGTGGCGCAGTGGTAGCGCTGCTACCTCGCAGTTAGGAGACCCAGGTTCACTTCCCGGGTCCTCCCTGCGTGGAGTTTGCATGTTCTCCCCGTGTCTGCGTGGGTTTCCTCCGGGTGCTCCGGTTTCCTCCCACAGTCCAAAGACATGCAGGTTAGGTGGATTGGCGATTCTAAATTGGCCCTAGTGTGTGATTGCTGTGTGGGTGTGTTTGTGTGTGTCCTGCGGTGGGTTGGCACCTTGCCCGAGATTGGTTCCTGCCTTGTGCCCTGTGTTGCCTGGGATTGGCTCCAGCAGACCCCCGTGACCCTGTGTTCGGATTCAGCGGGTTGGAAAATGGATGGATGGATACTTAACAGAGTAGCAGCTTGGTGCTAATAAGTACAGCTGATGAATAAATCCTTGGCATCCTAATGGACTTACCACACTCTGGCACCAGACAGAACTCAGGATCTTGGCTTATATGGCATCTAACCAAGAGCTGTTATGCTTAATTGTGAGGTCACATGTGGAAAGCTCGACAGTAAGTGCTTTTGGTGTCCATATAGCAAATGCAATTATGGCACTCAAGAAAGTTCAAATTAGAACTATGCACATGGACGTGCATGGGGTGACAAAATGTTTAAAGTACGGTTGATGTCAGCTGTCACATTTAAAAACTTCATCTTGAACTCTGATTTCATAAAATGATATGACCACCATGAAATGTTGTTATATTTATGTTACTTTTGATATATAATGGAAACACAGTGAGGGAGGAGTGTCAATAATTATAACAGAAGTCCTCCAGTACAGTTGGTTGCAACAGGGAAGCCAATTGTATTATTACTAATGTCCGTGACAGGTGGTCTGCCTGGCTCCACAAATGAGAACTGAGATTCAGGACTATAGCACCTCAAGAGGAAAACTGTAGGAGCTTGGAATTCTGTAGGCCACTTCTGAGCCCAGAAGTGATTTCTTGAGCTTCCCCCTGAAGAAGGTTTTGTTTGGAGCATAACATAGCTAAGAACTGAGAAGAATGAGAAAGAAGGAATCTCTTTGAAGCACCTTAGTGGGAGAGAGCAAGAGGCACCCCAGGCTGTATTGTAGTTACAAGACAAATTGCTGCTTAGTTAGTCCCAAGAGGCAATTTGCTGTTTAGTATTTTGTCGATTATTTTGAGACCCTGGCCAACACAAACCTGTTTTCAATTAATTTGTTTCATTAATTAAAATAAAGATTCATCAAACAACAATTAAAAATAACAGCTGAAACCTTGTATATGGGACATAATAATAATAGAAGAACCGCTGCCTCTGTTAAAGATTGATCATAATATTTTGAAAAAACGATGGGCACTTTTAATTAGGAGCTTAAAGTTAAGATAATACTTTAAAAAATATTATGTTAAGAAATAAGGAAGAATATATAAGAAAGGAACAAAAAATCAGTAACATATAATGGAAGGTTAGAGGATTAAAAACAGGATAAAATAAGTAAACAATCACTACCAATAAAGACTTGGACTGATTTGACTTTAACTGAAAATAACTACAGCACACTTAGAGTTCCCAATGGGAAATGTGAAGAAAATCCATCCATAAAACATGTCCATCTTCAAGTTGACTCTTGCTTTTCTTTTCATAACACTGTGTTTGTTTGTTGTCTCTTTCTCTTGTTTACTATATGAAGAGGGACCTTCATAATAATTCCCCAAAATGGTCAATAGTACATGAGTAGGGTGTAGTTTTTGAATATGCCGCTAGATGTCATATCCTGAGTTAGGCAGCATATCCTTAGCTTCGTACTGATTTGATCGAGTGACATTTGATTTGATCGATTCTACAATCATGCATGTTGATTTGGGTAATGTTATTTTTTCCAAACCACCATAGCCGATTTTTAACAGACAACGATGATTGTGCTTTTCAACATTAACAGACTTGTTCATGAAGAGTTTGTTCCCTGTGGGTAGAATGTTAATCAGTGACATTACATTGAAAAGCTGAGGGTAAGTTTCGGACAAACATTAGGAAAGTTTCTTTAACACTGAGAACAACAAACACATGGAATAAGTGACCAAGTAGTGGTGTGGACAGTAAAACTTCAGGGACTTTTAAAAGTAGACTTGATGCCATTTTGGAAGAATTAAGAGGATAGGACTGGCAAGCTTTGTTGGGCGGAATGGCCTGTTATAGTCTAGATTGCTCTAATGTTCTAATGTCTATGGGAAAGCATCAGGAAAAAGTGTTGCACCCAAAACTGCACTTTCAACCATGACAGCTCACGTACGCACAGTATTTTTTTTTTTTTTGGCAAAAACAATAAGGGTGCTGCTTTACTGCCCCCTGTATTCACCAGCTCTCGTTCCCTGTGACTTCTTTTTGTTGCAGAAATTAAAACCAAGAATGAAAGAAAGAAGATTTGCTACAGCAGAAGAAATCTGGGAAAAAATGAAGGACATTGTAACAAAAGATGTATACGTGAAGTTTTAACAGGAATGGTAGAAGCACTGGGACAAGTGAATTGCAGCTCAATTAGAGTATCTTGAATAATAATAATTATTATTTGCATTTATATAGCGCTTTTCTCACTACTCAAAGCGCTCAGCAATTGCAGGTTAAGGGCCTTGCTGAAGGGCCCAACCGAGCAGAGTCCCTTTTGGCATTTACGGGATTTGAACCGGCAACCTTCTGATTCCCAGTGCATATCCCTAGCCTCCGTCCTAAAAGGGAATTGCTGTAAGTTTTAAAGTAATTTTTTTTTTGTAATAATTCTAGGAATTTTGGGTCCCCCTTTATAAATCCATTAAAGAAGAATTAATTAGATGTGCAAGATACTTGAAGGTAGGATAAGTAAAGGGAAGGAAAAGGGGAGCAGATAAAGGATTTATTTATTTACTTCATAAAGACTCTTCGTTTGCCTTGTCTCTGAAACCAGAGGTTTGATGGTTTTTCCTCACCATTGAGGATATAATGTATATTTTTGAATGTTATACGTCTGAACACCATTTTGGGTCTGTGCAAACCAAAGTGTGCCTGTTTACATTGGGGTTAGGCCACCTGAGGTGAGGCCTAGTGAAAGTCCTAGCCTGGCTTGTCATTTTGGAGTCCTTTCACTCTTTTTGCCATGGTTATGTGACCTGTTTTGCAAGAGTTGATTTCTCTAGCAATTTTTTTTAAGTTTTTGCTTTCCACTAGGTTTTGGCAGTTTATTCCTTGGAATTTGATTGCCTGTTTTTTTAATCCTACAGAATTATGACCACAGCTAGATCTAGACTGCTCTATCTAAAGTACCTCCACTTCACTCTGGTTCTTTGAAAGTTTCTAATATGATGTTTATGTAAAGATAAAAGCGATTATGTACACACAAATAATAAAACTATATTTTAATGCAAATAATAATAGTTAATTAACAGTAACAGCTGCATAAATACAGGTATTTGGCACAAACAGGCTGTTTAGTCTCAAATATGCTTACATCAAAAGTTAGGCTTGGACGGTTACCAAGGTGCTACATATTTTTACACTTACTGCATAATTGTCTGCATGAAGACATATTTACTGTATTCCTTCATTGTTTTCAGTGCATTTCCTATTTTATGTAAGGCCCATTGTCTACCTCTGTATGTTTATTAAATATTTATTCTATCACTTGATAGTTTCATCTCTTTTTGCTTAATGTATTCCTACTCCTTCAATGTTCACCCCTAGCTCATTCTCCATAGTTCTGAAGTGGTTTAGTAACTTTCCTCTGGATTGCTTTTGATCTACTACAGTATATCCTTAATGTAATATATTGACCCAAACAGCACAAAATATTTCATGTAACATTTCAAAAGAAGAATTCATTTCAATGACTGGGTTATGTTGGCTTAGAAGAGCATTTGTTTTAGAATAGCTCAAAAGAAAGAGTAAGTCAAATTTGTTGACATTAGTTATGTGTAACTTTGACTAACAGTTACCCAGGAAATGTAGGCTTCCCAAAATGTGCATACAGAATATTTCATTACCTTTCCAAGAGTGCGGACAGAAGAGGCGGATGAGGCACAAGGTGATAGCCAGATAAGGCAGAACAAGGCTGACTCACACAATCTTGTTCTCTCATTTCAGTAGACAGCTTAAGAGTGTCTGAAGATCAAAGTGAATTGCCACACAGACTAGCTTTCAAAGATCGAGGGAACAAATATGACAAAACTTGACAGAGGAGAAAGGTTAATAGAACAGTAGAGAAAGAGGCACTGGGTGGTTGTCAGAAAGCTTTTCTGGGTGGGTTTGAACAGAAATGCAAAAGCAAACTTTTATTAGTTTTGAAAACTGGGGAAAGATCTCAGTTTTCATCTTTAAATAATATTTACTTAATTCCGGTTTTGATGCACTGCATTACATGATTTTGTGCCAAAAAATGTGTATAATATGTGAGTGTACCTGGTGGTAGCTTGGCCTCAGAAATGGAAAGTCATGGCTATTTCTTCCCTGCAACACTATGATCCCTGAAGCAAATTCAAAAATGGATGTATGGCTACAAATATTTAACTTGTAAAACCCCCAACTTCCAGAAGTGTCAGTTTGAAGGAGCCAAAGCTACACCGGAATAAGGATTAAATTCTGCTATATTGCTCAGTAAAAACTTTAAATTACTAATTACTGTAGTGATAATATTTCTGTTAAGAGATTTAAAAAATAATTTCAAATAAATCATTTGTACATTAATTTAATCACTCTATATATATATATATATATATATATATATATATATATATATATATATATATATATATATTGTAAGAAAAGAAGCAAACACAGAAAAAGGTTTGGGGCACATCCATTGCCCTATATAATAAAAAAATGTGAAAACAAAAATGATTTTTTTACAAAGATATTAATGAGTGTCTTTGCAGATGAGTCAAATACACAACTGACAGAAAATGGTTGAACTTCATATGGATTTCAGGCAGGAAGGGATGAGTTCAGGAGGATGGTCAATAGAAGTTCAGTCAGCGGTACAATGGCCACCAATCTTCCATTCTGTAGTTGGAGAGAGAAAGCATTAGAACACAGCGCCAACCCATGATCGGGCGGGTAATTACCACCACCAGAGCCTTTAAGCTGCTTGCCAAGTGCACCCTGTAACATATATATATATATATATATATACACTAGGGGGCTTCACTCGCCAACCTCCCCACCCATCACCTGCACTACACACCAGCCAATTCTTGTCTCTGTTGCTCGCGTTGTGAAGAGGGGGGCTGAATGCACCCCAAGGAGACGCAGTCGCTCCTCGAAACCCCCTCTTAAACGGTGATACAATGGGAAACAAATGCAGTTTGTTGCATCCTCTTTGCTCGATCAGCTGCTGGCTTGCTGCTGCTGTGCCATGCCGTGCCGTGCCTTGTGATCTGCATCTCTTCAAACATTTAAAAGTCTGTACAGCAGCTGTCCTTTTGTCTCAATGCCTTGCCTCTCTTCTCCCCCAGACATCCTCTGCTCCTGTTGGGGGTCCCGCTCCCGAGTCGCGCCTCTATGAAAAGGAAGATTTTCTATTCTTTTAATTGAGAGATAGAACTGTCCCCTCCGACTACACATGGAGCTCGATTCACTCCTGAAAGAGACTTATGTTTGTTTGAAGTGTCTGAATAACATTTATGTCTCTAAAATCTCCTGTGTATCTGTGTAATTCTGTGGCCCAAGCGTGACAGCTTATGTGGATTTCACTTTCACCAAACAACAAATCTTTTAATTTTCACAGATACGCCTCTTCATTGGGAAGAAACACTACTTTTCGCTGATGGCAACACTAATTAGACGATCTACAAGTCTCCGACTTAAAAGTTTAAATCCGAACAATATATTCGATCTCTTTTCGCTGTTTCGTTATTTCACCGAGTGATAATTTCTGTTTGTTTGCGCTAATGCGATCTTAACTATCATTTTTTTGAGAATCTCGAATTTTCGACTTCTATTATCTCTAATCTGCTCTGCATGTGTATCGTGCCAACATTTTTAAATTCTTTACGACGCTCTACTTTGTCATCTACTCTTTGATTTTTATTTCTGGCCCCGGGCATGGTTAAATCTCTTGGCACAAAGTCTCATCTCGTGGGACGTGAAAGTGTCTCTCTTCAAGAGATCACATCTTGTTGCAGGATAAAAAGTCTCATCTCCCAAGATTTTTTTATTATAATAAATACTAGAGGGCTTCGCCTCCTGCTCGCTTTGCTCGCCAACCCCCGTGTTTGGTTTTCCAGATACACACTTTTAAGATTTTGTTTTTCTTTGAATTGTTGCCATTTCATTAGTTTCACTTTTATTTCAGAACTTATGTAAAAACAATATTTGGAATCTTTGGAGTCCCAATATGCTGAATCTTTTAAATGAGGTCCGTGAGACATGTGTTTAATGACTTTGTACCATAATTCAGGATAGGTTTCTCTGTTTGAAATTTCAGCACAGACAAAACGATAGACATCATCAGCAGTTAATAATTTTTTTTTGCAAAGTAACCAATAAATGCATGTGAGGTAAAACACGTTTTTGAAATTCTCTGACTTAAACTTCAAAGCCTTACAATATTTACATACTTCTGACATATCACCTGTGTCCATATATTCGATCTCTATTCGCCTTTTAGTTATTTCTCCGAGTAATAATTTCTCTTTTTTTGCGCTAATGCGATGTTTACTTTCTTTTTTTGATGCTGTCATTTTTTTCTGCTTCATATTCTGTATCTTGCTCTGCCTACGTTTTTTTGAGTCTTTTAAATTCCACTGTTTTCATTATCTCTAACCTGCTCTGCATGTGTTTGACCCCTTTGTTTTGGAGTACGTCTTAACAGCAGGACTGAAGATGAAGATGCCGTCAAATGAAGACCCAAAAAGTTTCATAAATCTCTGAAAACAACATTTTAGAAAGTAACTAATGTTAGAAAGTAATTCTGTGACTCCAAGCAACTGTAATTGTGTATAAAAATCATCAATATTGATTCAGAAGTCCATCCATCCATCCATCCATCCTCTTCCGCTTATCCGAGGTCGGGTCGCGGGTGCAATAGCTTAAGCAGAGATGCCCAGAAGTATTGATTCAGAAGTATGTGTATAAAATAATAAAAAATTCAAAACATGATGATATGAGTGAAATCTGTCTATAAATGTAGCACTTAATGGTCAAAGATTTATGCACATTCTTCCGATGATTCACCAGTGAAAATGACGGTGAAGATAAACCAAAGCAATCTGCATGGATCAGTTTAACTTTATTTTTGCTTTTCTGTCTTTTGCTTTATCAAGTGTCCCTGGCAGTCCCAACAGTTTTCATTTCCAGGAGTATTTTATGTTACGTGCTTTGCCACTGAAAAAAAATGGAGAAAGATCGAAAGGAAGAAATAAGCAACAAAAAACATATTTCATGATAATTTTAAATATTTATGTTCACATATCATTGTGTTTTTATTTATTTATTGTCACATTTCATAATAGGTTTATTTATATGTGTATTCATTTATTTATTTAATTTTATCCAAAATTTTCCTCCATATTATATATAACAAGCTATGTAAGCCCATGCTATAAAAAGCCCAGGCTCCTAGAAACCATGGATTCTGGCATTTCAATCAATCAATCGCATCGGTTGTGCATTAGTGGCTAAGTGAGGTTCTCTTTCGTTGGCGGTTTCGTTTTGCCGATTTGCTCGCCTCCATTGTCTGTCAGCGGCTAAGCGAGTTTCTCTCTCCTCAGAGGTTCAGTTTTGCTGATGTGCTTGCCTTGCTTGTGTTTTAGTGGCTAAACGAGTTTCTCTTTTGTCAGAGGTTTTGTTTTAAGCGAGGTTTTCTCTCCTCGGGCGGTTTTGTTTTGCCGACGTGCTCACCTCCGTTGTCTATCAGCAGCTAAGCGAGTTTCTCTCTCCTCTGAGGTTTAGTTTTAAGCGAGGTTCTCTTTCGTCGGTGGTTTTGTTTTGCCAACATGCTCGCCTCCATTGTCTGTCAGCGGCTAAGTGAGTATTCTTTCTTCTCGGTGGTTTCGTTTTGCCGATGTGCTCTCCTTGCTTGTGAATTACTGGCTAAGTGAGTTTCTCTTTTGTCAGCGGTTTCACTTTGGCGATGGATTTGATTTCTTTGAGCTTCATGCTGTACCCTTGTACTTCCGGGCCAGACAGACAGACACATACACTTCCACGCGTAGACATTTATATATAAGATTCTCATCAATTATTCAATCATTACATTATCTTGTATTTTCATTCACTGATTGATCATTCGTAGTCCCCTGCTGCTTCCTTAAAATCAAAACATTTAAGGTGAGTTTCATTGTTTAGATATTGATTCATGGATCAGCATTTTTGAAAGATATCATCCAACAAATTTTCTTCAAAATAACTTTGTCTATTACCTAATCATAAAGCAAGTACACTGTTCCCCCACAATAATATGTAAGAAGTATTTTCTGCAATGATAAAATAAAGATGTGTTTATTTTTACACGTCAACTTTTGTGAGTTTGTTTTTATAATTCAGCCTTCCTTTTTGATGCCTGGTGCTCAAGTTTCCTCTGCCTTCCCTTTGAGTACGGGGATGGTGCAGTGGTGTTGAGAGGGTAATGAGCTCTACATGTCACAGTCTCTTATATATATTTCTCTTCTGGTTCGTCCTGCTTCCACTTCAAAACTGGTCCTGCCCACAAGGCATTTCTCGATTCCTATTTGTCCTCTTCCATGTCATGCACTATACTGGCCTGCTGAGCGTAATACATCCAACAAGTACTCGAGGTGCTGCCACAACGGTAAAGTAGCTTTACCACCTTTGCGGGAGCCACCTGTGTCTTTACAACAGCTTCTTACACAGCAAACATCAGAAGCTAAAAATGATCGTGAACACATTTGAGAATACAACTCTTCTCTAGCGTTTGCGTCCATGGGTGCACAGATAACTCAGCTTCCTGGCCACGGACCATACTGTTTTAAAATACTCTGGCAAATTTATCACCAAATCTCTCCACTATACGCTAACACTTCTACCTCTCCAGGATATGGACAGTTGTATGTTTTTGACACAGCGCAAGCTACTGAAGTACACTTACAAAATAAAGCAAACTCTGTATGCAGCGAAAATTTACTTCTCCAGCTAGATTCCATGCTCAGAACCATCAACCCCTTCGCTAAATCATACAAACACATGCATGAAATCGATCAGTCCAATCCAACAGCATCTGTACGAATGGTTTTCAAGGAAAACCCTAGGCAGGATTTATGACGCCCCGATATGTCACACCGATGTTGCAGTGATTTTCATTGTAGAAGATGGCAAACTGCCTGCCGAAAGAGACATTTGCATCTGTCCTATAGGCAAGTCCTGTAAACAGATTTCCACACTCAATATGAATTGCGATCCTATGGTTTATCCACTTTTATTCCCTTACGGAGATAATGGCTGGCAGAAAGATTTACAACATGTTCCCGATAAAAGAACCGCCAAGTGAATAAGGCTTACTCAATGCCAATTTTATGCGTACAGATTAGCAATGAGGAATACGTTTAGTATTTTGCACTCCAGCGGCAAACTATTCCAACAGTGCGTCGTAGATGCGTATGTTAAAACAGAGGGCGTGCATCTCAACTATCTCAGATTACATCAACATGATCTGCGCATCGAACTATCAGACGCACTGCAAGCAAACACTGAAAAAAGCAACAAACGTGTAGGCAAAATGATCATATTACCGTCCACATTTACAGGAAGTCCAAGATACATGCAACAAAACTATCAGGATGCCATGGCCATAGTACATAAATTCGGAAAGCCTGATTTATTTATCACTTTCACATGTAATCCTGCTGGGCCAGAAATTCTACATGCACACTGCATCTTTCAAGAAGTATTTATTTCTTCTTGATTTCTGAATTCCTTTCTCACCGTTTTCCGTTCCTATTGTTACATACTACTGTATGCTATGGTGGGCGTCAGCTAGTTCTATTTATATTTCTTCTCAGGAAGAAACAAGAAGTCAGAAGTCTAAAACACACCCCAGAAATCCAGAAAACACAATCCCTTCACCTGGAGGAATATTTGCAGTATATGGTAGGAGAAGGAGGACAAGGTTGTTTGAGGGACAGGAACTGTGCCCAAGAAGAGAAGAGCTGTAACCACATCTTCAACCTTAGCTAACGATGCTGACATTTAGTGAGAAGCGGAGTGTAGGTAAATGCACTCCACATAGATAGATTTTGCTTTTATTCCTGCTCTTCTGTCTTTTGCTTTATCAAATATCCCTGACAGTCCCAACAGTTTTTTTGAAATACTGCTTGTTTGGTTGGGGTTTAAAAAAAAACAACAATTAAAGCTCATTTGACAAAAAAAAAAAATAACTTGTTTGTTGTATTGCTATTTAACTTGTCCATGAGATAGAATTGGCAACTCTACCATATAATCCAGCAGCTCCTCTTTGTTTCAGAACCCACAGTGTTAGTCATGTACAATTGCTATTTGCCACTCCTTAAAAGTCAGAAGCAAGAATCACCATAAAGAGCTAAGAGTGTTTAAAACAACATACAGATGTGTACATTAACAGCGAGGCTGGCTTATCACCATGATACCTGATTAGTCATGGGGTGTTCTGCACATACCAGATTTCACTGATACAAGGTAAAACCATCAAAGTCAGAATGTAGTCTTTTCTTCACGGGATAATATGGTTAGCATGGTATTCCTCTCCTAGCTGACAGCACATTGTGTCCTTTGTTGCACAGGTATGTAATCCTTTGTGCAAATACGCTGAATCAGATATACATTCAAGATAGCTTCAGAGCCTTGGGTGAGCAGATCGCTTATATTCATTGCTCTTGAATGAGTGAGTGTCATTAATCACTCTTGGGCATCACCGTCAATGCAAGCAAATATTATATTCCAGTTGGTTGAAACGTTAACACTTTTGTCCTTGCTTTCTTCTCAATCGTGTGTGTGCACACTTTTGTTTCTTTAGGCAAAGATTGCATTTCAATCGTTCCTTCGTTCTGGAGAGTTCTTACAAGGTTTCTTCATTATCACATAGTTTGAAATAACTGTCAGTCTTCTTTTGTGGGCTTTTTAAATGTGTGCAAACAGTTATTTTTGCAGTCCATATATGCTGTCACTTATTTTCTACTCGTCTTAAAAAGGGCAAAATTCCCAACTAGACAGTGCATCTTGTAATTGAAGGTGGCCAACTAACAGCCAATAATTTATAAAACGTATGCACAATGATTAATTGTTTTAAATCATTTCAATTCAGAATGAACGCTGCCAAACAATGAATCGGAAAACAGATTGTTTTAAATTCTTAGCAACACAGTACATAACAACATAACAAACACACATGGTCACCTCACTTTATCGCATCTATGTGCTATCTGAAACCGTTTTAGCATTACTGAGGTATGGCTGATGGGGAAAAAACAGCCAAAAAGCAGTAGATTGAATGAACCCATGGATGAAGATTGTTTGAAAAGGAGAAACAAACCTGGGTCTGGGTCTGTGTTGTGTCTGTGAAGTCTCATTAGATAGATAGATAGATAGATAGATAGATGCTTTATTAATCCCAAGGGGAAATTCACATACTCCAGCAGCAGCAGCATACTGATAAAGAACAATATTAAATTAAAGAGTGATAACAATGCAGGTATACAGATAGACAATAACTTTATATAATGTTAACGTTTACCCCCCCAGGTGGAACTGAAGAGTCACATAGTGTGGGGGAGGAACGATCTCCTCAGTCTGTCAGTGAAGCAGGACGGTGACAGCAGTCTGTCGCTGAAGCTGCTCCTCTGTCTGGAGATGATCCTGTTCAGTGGATGCAGTGGATTCTCCATGATTGACAGGAGCCTGCTCAGCGCCCGTCGCTCTGCCACGGATGTCAAACTGTCCAGCTCCGTGCCTACAATAGAGCCTGCCTTCCTAACCAGTTTGTCCAGGCGTGAGGCGTCCCTCTTCTTTATGCTGCCTCCCCAGCACACCACCGCGTAGAAGAGGGCGCTCGCCACAACCGTCTGATAGAACATCTATAGCATCTTATTGCAGATGTTGAAGGACGCCAGCCTTCTAAGGAAGTATAGTCAGCTCTGTCCTCTCTTGCATCAGTATTGGCAGTCCAGTCCAATTTATCATCCAGCTGCACTCCCAGGTATTTATAGGTCTGCACCATCTGCACACAGTCACCTCCGATGATCACGGGGTCCATGAGGGGCCTGGGCCTCCTAAAATCCACCACCAGCTCCTTGGTTTTCCTGGTGTTCAGGTGTAGGTGGTTTGAGTCGCACCATTTAACAAAGTCCTTGATTAGGTCCCTATACTCCTCCTCCTGCCCACTCCTGATGCAGCCCATGATAACAGTGTCGTCCGCAAACTTTTGCATGTGGCAGGACTCCGAGTTGTATTGGAAGTCCGATGTATATAGGCTGAACAGGACCGGAGAAAGTACAGTCCCCTGCGGCGCTCCTGTGTTGCTGACCACAATGTCAGACCTGCAGTTCCCGAGACACATATACTGAGGTCTGTCTTTAAGATAGTCCACGATCCATGCCACTAGGTATGAATCTACTTCCATCTCTGTCAGCTTGTCCCTAAGGAGCAGAGGTTGGATGGTGTTGAAGGCGATAGAGAAGTCCAGAAACATAGTTCTTACAGCACCACTGCCTCTATCCAAGTGGGAGAGGGATCGGTGTAGCATGTAGATGATGGCATCCTCTGCTCCCACCTTCTCCTGGTATGCGAACTGCAGAGGGTTGAGGGCGTGGCGGACCTGTGGCCTCAGGTGGTGAAGCAGCAGCCTCTCCATGGTTTTCATCACATGTGACATCAGAGCAACAGGCCGGAAGTCATTCAGCTCACTAGGATGTGATACTTTCTCATTAGTATTTTCCAGACCTGAAAGTGAGACTTAATTTTGAAATCCACAAGCCCGGCAATCAAAATATAGTCCAAAGAAGTATTAGAAACTTGATTTGACCATTTTGTATTATAATTAATGGTCACAGTTTCTAGACCTAGCAAAAGAGTAGAGTGGGTGTCCACTGCACCTGATAATGTGGGGCTGTTGGCTTCAACTGGCTGTGACCTCATATGCCCACTTGGGCATATGCAGCTGAGTCTGAAAGGGCTAGAATGAGGATCAGCACCTCCAAGTCTGAGGTCATGGTTTTCGGCTGGAAAAGGATGAAAACCATGAGGGGATGAGGTGTCAAGTGGAAGAGTTTAAGTATCTCAGGATCTTGTTCACAAGCGACAGAAGAGGAGAGTGGGAGATTGACTGGCAAATCAGAGCAACATCCACAGTCATGTGGACATTGTACCGGTCAGTTGTGAAGAATGAGGTGAGCCGAAAGACAAAGCTCTTAATTGACCAGTCGATTTACACACCTGTCCTCACCCATGGCCACACACTTTAGGTAGGGACTTAAAGAACTAGGTAGTCTGGGCTCAGCCTTAGAGATAGGGTGAGAAGTACAGACATTCAGGGGGACCTCAAAGTAGAGCTGCTGCACCTCCGTATGAAAAGGAGACATTTGAGGTGGTTTAAGCACCTTCTGGATGCTTCTTTGGGGAGGTGTTTCAAGCATGTTCAAACCAGGAGGTTACCTCAGGGCAGACTTAGGACAAGCGGGACAGATGATATGTCTCAACTGGCCTGAGAACACCTTAGTAACCTCCTGGAGGAGTTGGGGGAGGTGGTGGGGAATAGGGATGTCTTGGCATCTTTGCTTAGACTGCTGCCCCTATGACTTGGACCTGGATAAGCAATAGAAAATGGATGGATGAACACTTCATTTTTAATCTTTTGTTTTGGTTTTAGGCTATTTTCATATTGAAATCACTGTAGCATTTTGTTGTTGTTTATCCTCTTTGGGTGTTGCCATCTAGTGTGCCATTTTCTGTAGGAGTTGCAATGCTGCAACTTCCTTTTCTGGTCACATGGTTCCTGAAGTCACCGGATTTATAATTGTTACTTTTCACTAATGGCCTTTCTTCTGGTCCATGAATATTTTTTTATTTGTCTCCTCTTTTATTATTTTTTTTTTCAGATATTATTTTTCAGATTGTGCCGTTCTGTTTTTAAATTTGTCTTGTCTTTGTATTTATGCTAGATTATTGCTATGATCCTCTCTCAAAAACTGACCAAAGTGATATAAGGACTTCCAAAATAGCCAAGGAAACAGGCCCGAATCCTGCCAGCCTATTCAGCAGAGGTGCTACAAGAAGGCATCATGGCTTCCACTAAATTGGCAGGCTTGGGCCTAAATCAATCCAAAATGTGCTTTTAACTTCAGAGTTCAAAAATATACTAAGAAATCTCAATAATTCAAAATGTTTCTCAAGAGAAAGGGTAAAGCCAAGAAAAACCTGTGGCTTGAGTACAAAAATAGTCCTCCAAAGAATATTTATAGATCAAATTATTTTTTGAATAGAAAGAGTACAAATGTTCAAAAAGAACACAAAACAGAGTTGCCAAACAGGTGATCTCAAGTCAAATCAATTGGGCTTTATTGTCATAATATCTATACATATAACTTGGTACACTATACCGTGTTAGGAAATTATGTTTTCCAGGACCACAGTGTAATACAGTGGAACCTGGGTTTGCGAGCATAATTCATTCCGGACACGTGCTCGCAGTCCAAAGCACTCGTATATCAAAGTGAATTTCCCTATAAGAAATAATGGAAACTCAGATGAATCGTTCCACAACCCAAAACTATTCATATAAAAATGATTAATACAAAATCCATCCATCCATCCATCCATTTTCCAACCCGCTGAATCCGAACACAGGGTCACAGGGGTCCGCTGGAGCCAATCCCAGCCAACACAGGGCACAAGGCAGGGAACCAATCCCGGGCAGGGTGCCAACCCACCGCAGGACACACACAAACACACCCAGCACACACTAGGGCCAATTGAGAATCACCAATCCACCTAACCTGCACGTCTTTGGACTGTAGGAGGAAACCGGAGCGCCCGGAGGAAACCCATGCAGACACGGGGAGAACATGCAAACTCCACGCAGGGTGGACCCGGGAAGCGAACCCGGGTCTCCTAACTGTGAGGCAACAGCGCTACCACTGCGTCACCGTGCCTAAAGTAAAAATACATAAAACAAATTAACCTGCACTTTACCTTTGAAAAGAATCATGGCTGGTGTGATTGAGTTTCTAAACTCTTGTGGGATTGCACCCAACGGGACGACACGCGGAAGAGCGTCCCAAAGCAATTGCTGTCTCCCAGCGCTGTAGCAGTTCGCCGTAAAAGCGAATAAGAAAAGATCGCGGACATGCTATAAGCGCCTGCCGTTGATGGGTGATACAAAGAACAAGGAACATTATAAATGCGCAGGGCACAGTACTACTTGGCCACGACCCTGCCTGTCTGCTGTGTCTGTGTATAGGAGAGCGGCAGATCCCGCTACAATAAATAACCACGCTGTTGTTGTTTCAAGCTGAATAAAGCTGGTGTTGCTAAAGTACAGAGACTCAGCTTCATGTTTTGGGGTGCAAGATGGGGACTCGCACGTCACAGCACACACACACACACACAGTCACAATGCTGTAGTAAACAGTATACGCTCGTACGGATGTTGACTATATGAGTGAGGCACACTGACTCAGACGGAGAATAGGAGACGATTGCCCACAATCCCGCAGCAAGAGAGAGAAGAACCATCAGCTCAGTTGTGATCACATGACGCTCAGCAGACAAAGTGTATATGTACTACTCGTATTGCAAGACCTTGCTCGTTTATCAAAGTCAAAATTTATTAAACAATTTTAGCTCGTCTTGCAAAACACTCGTAAACCAAGTTACCCACAAACCGAGGTTCCACTGTATTTAGACAACACACTTGACAAGAGGGTGTATAATTTTACATAAGGGAATGCAGGACAAGGAACAACATCTGTACAAATTGACATCATAGAGGCAAACAGGAATCAGTGATGAAACGAAATGTATAGTGGTTTGGATGAAAAACACCATATAAAAATGATAAACACATAATAAACACAAAATCCAAATCACAATCCTTAAATGAAAACCTTAATTCAGAAGCAAAAGGACACGGTATCCCAGAAATACAAAGAGAAACACAATATTCACAATCAGATACCGACTGTACAGGAGTGAACCACATCAATGAGTGACGAGTGCCATGCCTCTTGGGGATCCACATACAAAATTAAAGGAACATAACAGAACCGTAAAAAAAACACATAGATACCCCATAATATCTAAATAGAATAAAATTAAGAGATATTATATAATTAGACCAATTAGAATATCATTCTGTTTGTAAGAAATAAAATGAAAATATATAAAATGTCATTGAATGATGTGCTGTTAATATCAACAATAATGTGAAATTACTAATAGAAAAATAACTCTAAATAGAAACTGAATAATGCTAGCTTAAAATAACAATCAATATTACTCCATGAAAAGAGAAATTCAACAAAAATAAGTTCCCCATCTTTGACACGTATTTAAAGTGCAGTTCTTTTTCTCTTCCTTTAATATCCAGATAGTTGACTTTTGTGTGCTTCTGTTCGAGTGGGTAGCACATGCTACGCCCCCAGAGTTTTGACTAACTTGTACTGGGGATCCAAGTGGCTGTCAGAGGAGTAAAAGAAGAAAATCTACGAAATATACAAGTTGGTGTATCCAGTCTCGAGGTAAAATTGAAACAGTAAACTAATTGGTGGTTGAGTTGCACAGAATGTTTCTCTGTGTTAAGACAGAAGACTTCAAAGTTTCTCATTGCTTTTCAATGGGAGATTTTAACATTTCAAAACTTTGCAGAACACAATCTGTTCAAGTTGTCAAGACAGAACTTGAACAGTTGCAAGGAATTTCCTTAAAGAATAAGTGTGCCACATTACAACTAAATTAGTCTGCTGGTGGCCGAGTTTTTTCATCTGGACAGATGGACAGAGAGACATTTCTATTGCAGTAGGTGCTCCTCAGATTACAGGTGCTGGTCATAAAATTAGAATATCTTGACAAAGTTGATTTATTTCAGTAATTCCATTCAAAATGTGAAACTTGTATATTAGATTCATTCATTACACACAGACGGATGTATTTCAAATGTTTATTTCTTTTAATGTTGATGATTATAACTGACAACTAATAAAAGTCCCAAATTCAGTATCTCGGAAAATTAGAATATTGTGAAAAGGTTCAATATTGAAGACACCTGGTGCCACACTCTAATCAGCTAATTAACTCAAAAGCCTTTAAATGGTCTCTCAGTCGAGTTCTGTAGGCTACACAATCATGGGGAAGACTGCTGACTTGACAGTTGTCCAAAAGACGACCATTGACACCTTGCACAAGGAGGGCAAGACACAAAAGGTCATTGCTAAAGAGGCTGGCTGTTCACAGAGCTCTGTGTTCAAGCACATTAATAGAGAGGCGAAGGGAAGGACAAGATGTGGTAGAAAAAAGTGTACAAGCAATAGGGATAACCGCACCCTGGAGAGGATTGGGAAACAAAACCCATTCAAAAATGTGGGGGAGATTCACAAAGAGTGGACTGCAGCTGGAGTCAGTGCTTCAAGAACCACCACGCACAGACGTATGTAAGACATGGGTTTCAGCTGTCGCATTCCTTGTGTCAAGCCACTCTTGAACAAGAGACAGCGTCAGAAGCATCTTGCCTTTGGACTGCTGCTCAGTGGTCCAAAGTTATGTTCTCTGATGAAAGTAAATTTTGCATTTCCTTTGGAAATCAAATTCCCAGAGTCTGGAGGGAGAGAGGAAAGGCACAGAATCCACGTTGCGTGAGGTCCAGTGTAAAGTTTCCATAGTCAGTGATGGTTTGGGGTGCCATGTCATCTGCTGGTGTTGGTCCATTGTGTTTTCTGTGGTCCAAGGTCAACGCAGCCGTCTACCAGGAAGCTTCATGCATCCTGCTGCTGACGAACTTTATGGAGATGCAGATTTCATTTTCCAACAGGACCTGGCACCTGCACAAAGTGCCAAAGCTACCAGTACCTGGTTTAAGGACCATGGTATCCCTGTTCTTGATTGGCCAGCAAACTCACCTGACCTTAACCCCATAGAAAATCTATGGGGTATTGTGAAGAGGAAGATGCAATACGCCAGACCCAACAATTCAGAAGAGCTGAAGGCCACTATCAGAGCAACATGGGCTCTCATAACACCTGAGCAGTGCCACAGACTGATCGACTCCATGCCACGCCGCAGTGCCACAGTAATCCAGGCCAAAGGAGCCCCAACTAAATATTGAGTGCTGTACATGCTCATACTTTTCATGTTCATACCTTTCAGTTGGCCAACATTTCTAAAAATCCTTTTTTTTGCATTGGTCTTAATTGATATTCTAATTTTCCAAGATACTGAATTTGGGACTTTCATTAGTTGTCAGTTATAATCATCAAAATTAAAAGAAATAAACATTTGAAATACATCAGTCTGTGTGTAATGAATGAATCTAATATACAAGTTTCACTTTTTGAATGGAATTACTGAAATAAATCAACTTTGTCATGATATTGTAATTTTATGACCAGCACCTGTAATCCGAGGAGCACCTACTGCAATAGAAATGTCTCTCTGTCCATCTGTCCAGATGAAAAAACTCGGCCACCAGCAGACTAATTTAGTTGTAATGTGGCACACTTATTCTTTAAGGAAATTCCTTGCAACTGTTCAAGTTCTGTCTTGATAACTTGAACAGATTGTGTTCTGCAAAGTTTTGAAATGTTAAAATCTCCCACTTCACTTTTTGAATGGAATTACTGAAATAAATCAACTTTGTCAGGATATTCTGATTTTATGACCAGCACCTGTATATGCGAATGCACCTCAAAAATAATGGAAAACAGAGAATAATAATGTTTAGAACACATAAAGAAGCTCTTTAAACAGGAGGGAGGGAAGGAATCCTGTCTTTACCATAACAAGTATGATGTTATTGGTATGATGTTTTTTTAATTTTTCTGTTAAATATATATTAAGAGTTTTTTGTTATCTGCCTTGCCTCCTGTATGTGGAGCCTAAGAAAGTGGCACCACAGAATTAGGCAGCTGGGGAAGTGGTCTCAGCAGCATTTAAATTGAACCTAGAAAGGGGCATCTGCTTTGGCATTGCATTTGGTTTGCTGATTTCCATTTGTGATCTTGTGCTGACTTGAATTTACTGATTTTGACCTCTGCTTTATCTTTAAGGTACTGTCTTCCATTTTGCTATTCTTGGATTTGTTTGCTTTAGGTTTTGCATGCTTTGCTACTTTGTTGGTGTTTTGAAATTCCTCTATAAATAAATAAATATAAAGAGACATTGTTTTTGTTTGTCTTGGACCCAAAGGTTTATGGTTTTCCTCTTCTCGTTTCTGTTTTTTTTGTTTTGGAGGCCTGCTTCCGTTTATATGTTTCATTGTCAGGATAGTAGAACAATAATATTTACAATCTGTTTTAGATTCTAATTATAAATGTGTCCATGAATGTGAGTGCAAATGTAAGGCAAGGACCTGTGGAAATGTGATGTACAGTATTAAGGAAATCGTAAATTATCAGATTTGAACGTTATAATAAATAAGTCACACTTGACTTGAATAGTATGCTTTTTTATATTTTCATTGAATGAAAATAGCAACGCATTGAAGAGACAATCTATAGCAAAGACACATGCTCTAGAGTTTCCTCACAACAAACAACAGAATATAAATGCAAATAAAGAAAAATAGGGAATAGTTTGGAATCCAGCTTTTTTATTAGCATTAGTTGTCTAATGTTGAGCAAAATAAAACAGGCTGAAATCTAATTCAGTATATTGTCAGACATTTAGGCTCGGGAAGTGTATTATAGGCCTTGGGAAAAATATATTTTATGGAAAGCACTACCACAAACTCGTGTTCCGCTTATTTTGTTACAGTGGAGGAGAACAAGCTGGAGGACAACTGACGTCACTACCGTAATGTCATCGTAAGTCCCATTCCTTCCAACCGTCTCAGTAACTAAACCTTCCACCACCCAGATGTTGGATTTCACAGTTGGACCAGCTTAACCAGGAAAGAGCTCCTCCAGTCTTTTGCTTTTCTTCAAGCTGCACTCTTCAATTTATGCATGTTATGTAAACATTTGGACATCACTATTAAATACAATACAATACAATTTATTTCTGTATAGCCCAAAAATCACACAAGAAGTGCCACAATGGGTTTAACAGGCCCTGCCTCTTGACAGCCCCCCAGCCTTGACTCTCTAAGAAGACAAAGAGCCCCCCCCCCAAAAAAAAACCCTTGTAGGGGAAAAAATGGAAGAAACCTTGGGAATGGCAGTTCAAAGAAAGACCCCTTTCCAGGTAGGTTGGGCGTGCAGTGGGTGTCAATACAATACAATACAATACAATACAATACAATACACAGAACAGACCACATCCTCAATACAGTATAAAAATGAAAATTTTAGAAGTACAGAGCAGAATTTAACAGTAGATGATATCACATGATAAGATTTGGATATGTTTAGAGTCCTGGAGACCTCATCCATCAAGCTGCCTCCCCCATTTGGCCATTCCACGGCTGAAACAGCGCTGGGCCAGCCAATCCGATGAAAGGAGCCCTCTACTTCACGATTCCTGCGATCCTCCATCAGAGGATGACTTTACCTTAGGCAGGCAAAACAACTTGGCAGGTGGGCCGTGGCACCAAGTGCCACATTTGAGTACCGAGAAAAGAAACATAATTGGATACTAACCCTCACCTATTCTAACTATCATGTTACTTATGTTTTAGTGCTAATGACTAACAACAGAGATGCATTCTGTACAGTTAATCAGCAGCTCTAGTCAGGGTGTGCTAAACTGAAGTAGTGAGTCTTAAATGGGGCATCCTTCAGTATCCCAACCCTCCTTTTGATGGTTGTCCTCTTCTGTTAACAGTATGAGTCGAGGAATTGAAGAAAACTCCCAATATTTGTCCCTTTCTGTTTTATATATTGATTTTAAGTGCCAACCACCAGACCCATCTAATTGTGAGCTGATCCAAAAATTGCCATCAAAACAGTCAAAATTCACTGGGTCACTGAATCAGCAAGTGTAACATTATGACTCTGGCCCAGAAAATCCCAATGTGTCCCATAGTCCTTGCAAATTAACAAGTGAGGATGATAATGATGACTCGTTTTCTTAATATAGTGTTGGATTTCTCTTCTGAATAGCTCAACTCCATCCAGCTCCAATGCCTGGCAAGACCACTGCTTAAAGCTGAACAGACTGTCATTATCCTCCTGAAAAAGCTTACTCATAATAGGTTACATTGCTGCTAAGAATGAACACACCTCTTCTGCTGTTATGATATTGTACAACGTTCAAGTGTTGCCCCACTCTTATCATGGAGCCTTACGTATGCCAAACAGAAACACACCCTACACCATTACATAATCACCACCACCTACCTTGTATTTCTGACACCTAGCAAGGTGGGTTCATGAACTCAAGAGAGTTTCACCAAGTCCTAGTCCACTCATTGATATGAATCAGTACTAACCAGGATTCATTAGACCAGACAATGTTTTTACATCAGTCCAGTTTCCCCTGTTTGTGATCCATAGCCTTTTCATTATTTTTACTGACAGCTCTGGTACTTAGTTAAGTCAATGGCTACCATACCCCATGCCTAACAAGTTAGAATGAATTTTACATTCTGACATTTCTGTTCCAGCTCCACTGTTTTACTCAGAAGTTAGTAGCCATCTGTTACATCAGTCTGCTTCTTCATCGACAGTCTGTTTTTCACTATGGGACTACAGTTGCCTGAGTTTGTTTGAGCCACGGCTCCTGCGACATACTTGCATGAAAACCCCAGCAAGGCTGCTGTTCTTCATATAGTCAGGTTGGTCCATCTTCTGTGCACTTCTGTGTTTCATCCAAAGTTGCCTCATTCTTTAGCCTGAATTTTACACACATACACACAGCCTGCCTACCTGCATTGTTTGCATATACAGACTGATTAGGCAGTCACTTACACGGGAAGCCTGCTGTATCTAATGAAATGACTACATCTGCTTTGTTGTGGCTCTACTGGATTGAATGTGCATTGATAGTGCCATTCACTATTTTGTTTTCCAGATATTTACTATGTTTTTAAAATAGTATAGTTTCATATTCTGATATTTGCTTTATTTTCTAGAATGCTGTCCCCTTTAGTGATGTACAGATAACGGTATTTTTTGTACTTGCACCTGCCTGATCCACTTGAGTGCTCCTATAATTACAACTCAATGTGAAACGCTCACACAGAGGTATTTTATCACCGGTACCTGTGCAGCTGGGGTAACCGTCAGGTGCTGATGATCCTCCAGCAGGCTGGCAACACCGTTTAAATGACAGCAAACAAGAGCAAGTGCCACCTGAAGACTCTGTGCCAGAACTCATTGGTAATGGTGGAGTATAATTTTGTATAAAACATAACCAGAGATTGAGGTGCTGAATTTAAAAAAGTTATGTTAAGGTATCTCAAAAACTCTGTGATCTTCTCTTGCATAAAGGTGTTTTCTGTGTTTGTGTTATCGTACTTAAATCATAATTTGTTATTGATAATTCCTCTGTCTCCCCTTCCCCACAGGTGTCATCTTTGACAGTACTTTATCCTTTCAGTCCCACATCAATAACATCTCCTGGTCTGCTTATTTCCACTTGCGAAACATTCATCGTATTCACCCCCTTGTCCCTCACTCCCCACACCACTGCTATCGTTGTTCAAAGCCTTGTCACTCCTCGTCTCGATTATTGCAATTCCCTTTTCTTTGGTCTTTCTTGAAAATCTCTTTATAAGTCAAGTCAAAGTGAACTTTATTGTCATCTCAACCATATACAAGTATACAGATAGACGAAATTGCGAAGCTCAGGGTCCACAGTATAACAACATGACATGCAATAAATAAATTAAAAATAGAATTAAAATTTAAAATTTAAAAATTTAAGCTTCAACTGGTCCAGAACTCAGCTGCCCGCATCATTACTAGAACCCCCTCTGTTCACCATATCACTCCCGTTTTGCAGCAGCTTCACTGGCATCCAGTTCAGTTCCAAATTCAATTCAAAATTCTCCTACTAACTTTTAAGGCTCTCCACAACCTCGCCCCTCCAACTTCCTCTTCCACGCAACTCCAGCTCTTCCGAATGGAGCAAGGTGGCCCCTTTTATGGCACACCTGGATGTGCTCCAGTCCATGGCTCAGGAATCATCTAGGTGCCAATTGCTGGTGGCCACGGACCTCCACAGGGATGAGCTTCCCAGTTCTGTATCCGTGGCCCTGATGAAATCCAGGGAGGCTGCCCTTTTGCGTCCAGGGAAATATATTGCCCCTTTCCCGGTCCTTCCTTGTTCCAGGCGTCCTGGTGGGGCAAGGTCCCTGGTCGTCTGCCACAATAGAGAGATAGATGTGAAAGGTACTATTTAATAGATAGATAGATAGATAGATAATTGTAGTATAGCAGGCAGTATTAGATAGATTGTCCAAAATGTTTCCAGTGCAAGATCCAACCTGCAAACATTGCAATCAAGCTCCAGTCTCATTGGGTCACAGGTTTTGGTCATGTACCAAATTAACATCATTCTGGACCAAAATCTTTAAACACCTCTCAGACAGCCTTGGCGTCACAATCCCTCCTAATCCATTTATTAGCTGTGTTTGGTGGACTCCCAGATGAGCCTAAAGTGGAGAAGGACAAACAAACTGTAATGGCCTTTACTACACTATTAGCATGGAGACTTATCTTGCTCAACTGGAAGAATCCTAACTCACCTATTCTAAGTCAGGAACTGATGTTGTATACTATTTGAAACTGGAAAAAATCAAATTCTCACATAGAGGATCTCTGCAGAACTCTTTCAAAACCTGGTAGGATCTAATTAAAAACATTTTATAATAAGCATTTATATTTGGGAGAAGGACTCCTTTCCCTCTTTACTACTCTCAAAGTTTTACTCTGGCTGTTGGCCTTCCTGTCTTTCTCATGGGTGGGGGTTGAATTGAATGTAGTTTTGTTAAGTTTAACTTGATTGTATGGAACATTACATGCTTTGAATAAATTAAATAAAAGATGATAGATAGATAGATAGATAGATAGATAGATAGATAGATAGATAGATAGATAGATAGATAGATAGTGTGGGGAACAGCCCGGGCACAGACAGGTAGACATGATGGTTTCACCATACACAACGTTTATTTACAATATTTACAAAGTCTTTCAGTGCACAACCCAGTGCCTCAGCACCTATCACCCCTTCAGTCCTGGCCACACAACACAATGCCTTCACAGTCTCTGGTCCACCTCCACTCCTCTCCACCGAGCGGCCCCTTTTATACACCCCCGGATGGGCTCCAAGTGCTTCTCGACACTCTTCCATCGACACTCCCCTGTGTGGCGGAAGTGCCGGCTGCGCAACCGGAAGGACTCCGGGTGTCCCTGCTCCTCTTCCCTCCAGCACTTCCGGGTATGGCGGAAGTGCTGAGGTCCAGGGCTCTCAAGGCATTGGGGCGCCCCCTGGCGGTGGCCACGGGCCCCTACAGGTACCCGTGGCCCCCAAAGCAACCAGGGCGGTCGCCCCCTCGTGTTCTGGAGGAGGCACAAGCCCTCCTCCAGTCCTCCTGGGCATCCCGGCTGGGCATGAACCCCAGCCGGGTGCCACAATAGATAGATAGATACTCACCAATGCCACGTCATAGTAGAATTCCAAATTTTCTTTGGTAGAAAAAATGTTTTCTTTTGAATCAACCTCCTGATGGTTAAGGATGAAGGATGATGCATATTGTTATGAGTCTCTGATGATTTTAAGCTTTGACCTGAGTAGGAAGCCACTAGTTTTGCACTCTTACTGCTATGGCACAAGTTCAGGTTCCTAGAGGTGTTGCTTCAGTATTCACGACCCCGGCATGAATAACAGAAAGGAGTTAAAAGGTCATCCAAGACCATCATTCTCTATCTGAGAATGATGGATAAAAACTTAAAATATTTTGTTGTGTTTTCTTTTTCTTTACATTTATTCTGGCAATGATCCTTTGGCTACAGTTTTTTTGTCAGCCATTTTTTTCTTTGATGCCCGTGTTATCTGTTACAGGGTCATAAGAAATGAGAACTTATTCTGTTTGTAACTAAAAAGAGAAAACCCGGATGGAAAGCCAGTCCACTAAAGATTAGAGTCATGCTATTTCATTTTTTTCCTACTTTAAATTATGTTATTGATTTCAAAATTTCATGACAATGAACATACTGTATCTCAAATGGGTAAATCAAAGAACTTCACTTCAAAGAACTTCACACAGATTACTTAGATTTGATTGTGCTACTTCCAATTGAACTGGTTCATTAAAGATTTTCCTGAATTCCTTTATAAATAAATAACGGGAAAAAACAAGCATGGCTGGTATCTTACATTGTTGTGTCCCATTTTAGTGGTGCATCAGGCATCAGTGAAACTGCATAGGTAATATGGGATTTGTCTGTAGGGTAGGTGCTTGGCTCCAATGTAAAGATTTTGCAGCATTATTTCATAAAGCAACCCAAACAGGGTGCTGCAGTATTGGTTCTTTAAGCTGATTGGTGCAAGCAACACCCAGTGAGGGAGAGTTGGTGTCAAGTCTGATATGACGTTGTTAATGGCACCCAACGAGTGATGCATTACACATTGACATCTACTAATTATTTGTGAATGTCTTTCATGTAGCCTTATAATATAACCATATATGTGCCTTAATTCTGGGTCACTTATTTTAGCAATCCAAGTTTCTGTGCTTTTTCTAAACAGAAATAATAGAGAGAATAAGAGAAAGACCATGAAATGAGATATACAGGAGTCAAACACTACACTGACAACCTGATAACTTTCATCAAAACTCATGGTCAAAAAATATTTCCAAAGCGTCATTTGCCAGAATAAATGTAAAGGAAAAGAAAATGCATCAAATTCTTTAAATGCATCAAATTCTTTGGATAGAGAATGAATGCTTTGGATGACCTTTTAACTCTTTTCCGTAATTGACTTTGGGGTCGTGAATCCCAGAGCCACACCCCAGAGTAACCCATCTTATGTCATAATAACAAGAGTGCAAAATGAAATTCAACACTGACTCACGGCACATATCAGTTTCAAGGGTTCAAAACATTTCAGTGCCCATGTTAGGATGCCCCCACAGTTTTACTCAAGGATCTGAATCTTTCAAGTCCACACAAACAGAAACAAATTAGAGTTTTCCAAAAATAAATAAACAAGTAAAAAGTAGGCTTCTTTTTTTCAGAATTATTAGTTGGTGAAAATCATGGATTTGGCAAGTTTCAAGGAAATAGAGTTATTGATGTGCTTTAGTAATGATTATAATTCTGGAAATGCTCTAGCGTTTCTGGCCTTGTGCAAACAATACTTCAATGGCATTTCTCACACAGACACATGCTGCTCAGAGAAAAGTCTGGAAAGTAGAAATACTGAAGGGTTTGAACAAAACCAAACCACATCCCAGTGAAACCCTAAAGGGAAGTGCAAACAGATGTACTGTCCTGCTAGAGAAAGCCACGGAATCACTCCGTAATTTGGAAGTGTTTTATCCAGGAAGGAACAAATTATAAATTTCTGTTTTAGTTGACTGAATCTCCAGCATATAACTTAAAAACGACACAGTAGTGAGTTTTTTGCTTAGTTCCTTTTGTCCACTTGACCTGTTCAGAAAGGAAAAACAGTCAAAACTGAATGTTCTGGTGGCATCAGCATTTGTTCTTAGAAAAACACTTAATATTATCAAGAACTGAAAATATTCATTTGGAGGAAATAGTAAATTAAACATGTTAGAGCACTTGAAACATGGAAACAAGGAAAAAAAAAACCTGTCTCCACAAATGCACAGTAACAAATAATTATGAAATCTAATAAATAATGAATCAGCAAAATGTCAAACAATAAACTGCAAATTGAAACATTTTTGTTCCATTAGGAATTTTTGTCTGCTGTCAATTCCACACCATCTTAGCATTCCTAATGATTTTTCTTTTCTTGTTTCTTACATAGCATGTATAAGAATATGCATGTACCTAAACTTAAAGATAGACACACGGTTCTGCAATTAACTTCCTCATTTACAGGGTTGAAGGGAGCAGTATGGGATGTAAGGCAGAAGCAAAACCTGTCTGGCAAGCCAGTTCATCACCGTTTACTTTCACACAAACACTTCACCAAGTTTGTTTACATTCTTACTTTGTAAAGATAGACAGATATGAAAGGCACTATATAATAGATAGATACGATAGATAGATACATACATAAATATGGAAGACCAAAAAATATACAGACAATACACCCAGAGTATATTTAGTATACACTATAGAGACCCTAAAGTAATGTTGTGCCTAAGCCAACGTGTCTTTGTCAGGGATCATTACTAAGTGCTGCGTTCCGACACTTAGCTCTTAACTTAAAACGGAAAAGTTCCAAGTGCAGTTTTAATTCTACTCAATAAACAAATACTTTCTTTAAACTGCATTTCATCTGTCAATTAACAGTTCAATAAACAAATAAAATCCAATAAAAACAATAGACAGAACAGAAGTCTTGATCACAGAGTAGCAATCCATAAGCGTTTCCTTAACACTCCGTTCCATCATAATCCTTGTCCTTTCACTAATGAGAAGCCTTCTACAGACTCAAACCTTGACATGCTATGCTTAACAGAAACTTGGCAAAAACCAAATGATTTTACACCTTTCACTGAGGTTACGCCACCCAGATACAATCACTTCACAGAGCCTCGCAGCTCAAGACAAGGTGGAGGAGTCGCAGTAATTGCTAGATCGAAGTTAAACATCAAAAGAATCCCCATTGATGGTCCACTGTCTTTCGAGTGTCTGGATCTTAAGCTAATAACAAAATCTGGTCCTGTCTCACTCATTGTTGTCTATCGTCCCCCCGAAATACAATGCGTCTTTTTGATCTGATCTGACTGAATTATTAACCCACTTAAAGTTCACTTTCCCAGAGAGCCATTCTTCTTGGTGATTTCAACATCCATATTGACATTACTACATCTAAACTGAGAAATGAATTCCTATCCTTACTGGACTGTTTAGACTTGACACAACATGTTGATTTTCACACCCACTCTGGTGGTCATATATTGGATCTGATCTGCACATCTGGATTATCTTTCAGCAACACTTATAGCAGTGATTTGGGACTCTCTGACCATAAAGCAGTGCTTTTCACTGTCTCATTACCTCTCCCTCCTCTTACCTGTAAGCGTCAAATTTCTTTCCGAAACCTTAAAAATATCTGTCCCTCTGTTCTTGCTGGATCCATTTCTGATCTTTTTGTGTCTTCACCTATTCCATCAACACTAGATAGTCTTGTTGATCACTATAACTCAGCCCTTCATTCGGCATTAGATAAAACAGCTCCTTTAAAACATAAGGAGGTTTCCTTTAAGCGTTCAGCTCCTTGGTATAATTCAGAGCTACGATCTATGAAAGCAACTGGCCGACACCTTGAGAGAATGTCACGTAAGTCTGGTCTCACTGTTCACATCCAGGCTTTCTCTGACCATCAAAGGGCTTACTGGGATGCACTAAATGCAGCCAAGAACACACATTATGGCAGTATAATAGAAAGTGGCCACGACAACCCAAGGGATTTGTTCTCTGTAGTTAATAAATTACTTCAACCTGCATCTGGCCCAATTACCTCCTCTACTGAAATCTGTGAAAAATTTCTCCACTTTTTCCACAATAAAATTAAAGATCTAAATAATTCAACTAACATAAATCCATCATCCATTGATATCCTTCTCTGTATTCCCACTCCATCCAGCTCCTTTTCTAAATTTTCACCAGTCACATCGGCATTTGTTAATGACCTGCTTTGTAAGATGAGGCCAACTACTTGTGTACTGGACCCCATCCCCACCACATTCTTAAATTCTGCCTTCATGCCATAATCCCAACTATTACAACAATAATAAACTCATCCCTCGACACTGGGTTTATGCCAGCCACTTTTAAAATCACTTCTGTAACCCCATTGTTAAAAAAAGTCTGTTCTTGATGCTGACAGTCTTAACACGTTTCAGCCTATTTCCCATTTACCTTTTCTGTCAAAAGTTCTTGAGCGTGTTGTAGCCTCCTAGCTCACCAATTACTTAACTTCTAATAATTTGATGGAACCCCTTCAGTCTGGTTTCAGGGTGCAGCACAGTTGTGAAACTGCTCTGCTACGGGTAACCAATGATTTGCTTATGACAGCAGACTCTAGACAAACCAACATATTAATTCTATTAGACCTCAGTGCGGCTTTTGACAGTCAGGTCAGACATGACATTCTACTGCCCAGAATGGAGAACATGCTGGGTATCTCTGGCACTGCCCTCCAGTGGTTCAAGTCCTATCTGACTGAAAGGCAATAGTTTGTTAGTCTTGGCAACAGCAGATCCAGCTCAGCGCCAGTCACACAAGGAGCTCCTCAGGGCTCTGTCCTCGGCCCTCTTCTCTTCTGTATTTATATGCTTCCTCTTGGCCATATTATTCGTAGCTATATGGACTGGGTTATCATTTTTATGCAGACGACACTCAATTTTATTTCAATGTCAAAAGTGTAACTTCATCAGAACTTTCTCAGCTCACAACTTGCCTCAGTGAAATTAAAACCTGGATGGAGCAGAACTCTTTAAAATTAAATTGCAACAAAACTGAATTCCTGCAAATTGGCACTAAAACGCTACTCAAGAAAATGAGCTCCTTCTCAGTCACTCTTGATGGTGATCTCATCAGACCTTCTTCTGATGCAAGGAATCTTGGTGTCATTTTTGATTCCTCCCTTTCTTATTCCGCCCACATAAACCACATTAAGAATCTTTCTTACTTTCACCTCTGTAACATATCCCATGTTAGCTCATTCCTCTTCTTTTCTAATGCTGAGAAACTTGTCCCTGCATTTATGACATCCCGCATCGATTATTGTAACTCGCTGCTGGCTGGTGCCCCTTCTAATCTTATATCACAGCTCCAGTTGATTCAAAACTCGGCTGCAAGAGTCCTAACTCGGACCACCAGCAGCGAGCACATCACACCCATTCTGCTTCACCTTCACTGGCTCGCTGTGTCTTACAGAATCGAATATAAAATCCTACTAATAACCTACAAAGCCTTAAATGACCTCACACCGGACTACATCAGTGACCTTCTCCATCACTATGTGCCTGTCCGCCCACTAAGGTCCTCTGATTCTGGTAATCTTGTTGTACCCCACACTAATCTACACTCCGTGGGTGACAGCAGGGCCTTCAGCTGTATAGCGCCCAGACTCTGGAATGACATCCCAAAATTAATTACATCAGCTGATTCCATTCATTCTTTTAAAAAACAACTCAAAACTCATCTATTTAGGAAGGCTTTTAACTTAACATTCTGCCCTTTCTTTCAGTTTACCTCTCTGTCCAGGTGCTCAGGATAATTTGTGTGTCTGTTATATCACCAATTAGGTTATTTGTTAGGTTTTTCTTTTAGTATTGAATTTAGTTTTACTTTGGTTTATTGCCCTTTATTCAATTTAATGCTATGTTATCTGTTTCATTGTTCTATTCAGGAAAACATTTGAATCCAATGTTACATATACCCTGCTGTTTTCTTTTTCTTTGAGATTCTGTGAAGCGCCTTGAGCATGGGAAAGGTGCTATATAAATAAAATGTATTGTTATTACCAAATCTATGCTCACTCCATCAACTCCGCCCTTATACTCAAGCTTGCATGCAACTGTCTGCAGTTCCCCTTCTGACAGGCACCACGTCCATCCTGTACCCTGTCAGCAGGCACACCCTTCATCCCAAAACATTAACCTTTGGACTTTCCTTCTGCCACCTAACGTCGGTACCCACAAATTAGTTGCAAGTCCAAAACTATTGACCCTGTTCTTTATGAAGACTGTTCTTCACACAAGAACCCAAGGCAAATTTCATGTTTTCTTGTGTAAACATGACTAAATAAAGAAACCTAAACCTAAACCCTAAACCCACCCCAGTGCAGCCCCTTTTCATTCTGTGTCTCCCTTTCTCTTATTTCTCCATCCAGCTAGCCTTACTTCAGACACACTTTTCGATCACGATCACCTTCTTTTGTTCTTTCGATCATTCCTTCACAACTAACCCCCTACTCTGCTTTTGCTCAGCCTTCTATAGTTTGTAATGTGGGTGCTGCCCATCCTTGACCTACAGAGCTACTAATTAGGGGTGGCGGGCTAAACCACAAACCCGCACATGCTTAATTAATTATCCTATTCCCCGATTAGTGCACCATGGCTGCTCTACTCTACACACCAACACTACCAATGCAGAATGCACACTGTTTTCTACTCAAAAACCAAATTAAATAGTACTTCATCATTCTGCCATGGACCTTAGGCACACTATTTAAGGTTAAGAACTGAAAGGTAGTTGGATACATCTTTATTAAAATGAAATATTTTATACTGCTGACTTACATGTGAGTCAGTATATTTTCGTATCTTCCAAAACTAGTAAGTCGCTAACTTGGAATTAACTGAGAACTCAGTAACTGTAATAATTTCAATGAAAGTCCAATAAAGTAGATTAATACATTTTAAGTAATTGTTCTGTACATTCAGTTTAAAGATGATGAAATGTGGTCACCATTACATCAAACCTGAGCAAGATGTTTATTTTTCTACTCTCTGAGTTTTGGCAAATTGTTTGACATACTTGAGGTTTTAATTCAATATCGTTTTTAGATTGGAGGCATCCCTCACTCTAAACCCAAAACACAACTGCCGAGACCATGTTTCTGGTTCAAGTCGATCCTTTACTTTTACAATGACCAGCATTTCTTTCAATCAATTTTATTCCTCCTCTGGCAGATCTTCCCCCACTCCACTCCCAACTCCAGTTCACCTGGATGAGGAGGAAACACTCCTTTTAAAGTCAGATCTGTGAGTACTTTCAGGACATCTGAAGGGTACCCCAGAAGTGCCACTTTACAGGGCAGTCTCCTCAGCAAAAATCATAAAATTGTGTTTAATTTAACTCTAGTATAATGTCAACGTTAACCTTAAAAATATCGATTTGGAAACTGAATTTTCCAGATGATAATTAACCATTGGCAATTTTCTGGGTCTTCAGACTACATATTCCAGACCTAGACCAGAGCAATGCAAGAGGCATGCTGGCACCCAGAATACTGGGGGAACACGGTGCCTCTGGACACAGTCTCCTACAGGCTTTCCCATGCAGGAAAGGTACCATAAAGTATTCCAGCCAGCATGCCAGTCCATCCATTCCCTCCTTTAGAACATTAACAACAACAAGGCAGTCAGCCCCACAAGATCGTCTATCCAATTAACCAAGATTGGATAAAATAAGATCAAGTCAAAATGTGAAGGTCTCTAAAGTCCTACTCTCTATGTGTCTATGGTTCTTTACATGAAGAAAAACTTCCTAACATTTGTGCAAAATTTGTCTTTAACAGGTTATTTGTCCCCATGTTCTTGTTTCAGAATTTATTTTAAAGTAACAACTGGTATCCTCTGTACTAATCCCCTTCGTAATGTTAAACACTTCAATTATGCTTCCTGTTAATCTCCATTTGCTTAAACAGAAAAGTTTTAACTTCTTCAATCTCTCCTCAGAGCCCATATCTCGTAGTCCTGGAATGAGCCCAGTCGCTCTCCTCTGAACTTTCTCTTGTGATGCTTTGCAGTAGATGAGTCAACAAATCAGATGAACAGAATCTTTACATGTCATCAGGTGTGACAGCATCATTGGAAAACTCAGACAACGTGCAGTCTTATTATCCCCTTCATATTTTATGGTGTCAAATCCCTGGATTACCAATAGATGGAAATTAGGGGGAGCAGAAGATAAACATTTATATAAATGAAGTTTTTATTCTGACTCCAGGAACCAGGATTTCCTATTAATTTTCCATCACAATCAGGAACTCTAAAGATCCATTACTTGTATGTGTGAGCAACATTCTTACCAGATGGTAGTTATGGAGTACCTCTTTTTTGTTGCTTTTTTAATATTCATTCTTATCTTCACGCTTTTTTTTGATATTTGTAAACTTAATGATTTCTGACCACCAGAGGCGGCGTTTGGGGGTGGCGACTAGGGCAATCGCCCCAGGCCCCGCGCCTGAGGGGGGCCCTGCGATAGGAGATTCTTTTGTCACCGTCAGCTCATCATACAAATATGCGGGGCCTCTGCAAGACATTCAAATCCGTTATAGACTGAAATACGGTACATGGTGGATTTCTTCTAATTCCTGTGACCGTTGCGAGCGCGGAAAGAAGCTTTTTAAAGTTGAAACTTATCAAAGATGATCTGCGATCAACAATGTCGCAAAACAGATTGTGCAGTTTAGCTATTTTGTCAATCAAAAAGGAACTTGCCTCAACATTGGACTACGAGGATCTTATCAACGATTTTGCTCAGCGAAAAGCCAGAAAAGTGGACTTCCGTCTGTGACTGTCAAAGCAGCTGTTTGGTAAGTGTTCGTTTTATTACAAGTGTTCTGGTTCTCCATAATTAAATAAATTTGCCAACTCCAGCGGGTTCGGCAGAAACGACTTATCTAGTTTGTTAATTTTGCGTGCAAAATGTTTCTGAATCATTAATTAAGTTGGTTAAAGGCCACTAAACCAATATAAGAACAACTACAATACGTAATGTAATCAAACGGCCAATGGTACCTACATAAGGCACCATGTTTTATAACAATAATAAGGCGTACAGCATTAGAGGCGGACAAGCCCGTGAGCATGGTGGTACGGTATATAGCCTACACTTATGGCTCTCGGCCCCGCATATGACACTCGCCCAAGGCCCTGCGTACTCCTAAGGCCGCCTCTGCAATAATAAGGCGTACAGCATTAGAGGCGGACAAGCCCGTGAGCGTGGTGGTACGGTATATAGCCTACACTTATGGCTCTCGGCCCCGCATATGACACTCGCCCAAGGCCCCGCGTACTCCTAAGGCCACCTCTGCAATAATAAGGCGTACAGCATTAGAGGCGGACAAGCCCATGAGCGTGGTGGTACGGTATATAGCCTACACTTATGGCTCTCGGCCCCGCATATGACACTCGCCCAAGGCCCCGCGTACTCCTAAGGCCACCTCTGCAATAATAAGGCGTACAGCATTAGAGGCGGACAAGCCCGTGAGCGTGGTGGTACGGTATATAGCCTACACTTATGGCTCTCGGCCCCGCATATGACACTCGCCCAAGGCCCCGCGTACTCCTAAGGCCACCTCTGCAATAATAAGGCGTACAGCATTAGAGGCGGACAAGCCCGTGAGCGTGGTGGTACGGTATATAGCCTACACTAATGGATCTCGGCCCCGCATGTGACACTCGCACAAGGCCCCGCGTACTCCTAAGGCCACCTCTGCAATAATAAGGCGTACAGCATTAGAGGCGGACAAGCCCGTGAGCGTGGTGGTACGGTATATAGCCTACACTAATGGATCTCGGCCCCGCATGTGACACTCGCACAAGGCCCCGCGTACTCCTAAGGCCACCTCTGCAATAATAAGGCGTACAGCATTAGAGGCGGACAAGCCCGTGAGCGTGGTGGTACGGTATATAGCCTACACTTATGGCTCTTGGCTCCGCATATGACACTCGCCCAAGGCCCCGCGTACTCCTAAGGCCACCTCTGCAATAATAAGGCGTACAGCATTAGAGGCGGACAAGCCCGTGAGCATGGTGGTACGGTATATAGCCTACACTAATGGATCTCGGCCCCGCATGTGACACTCGCACAAGGCCCCGCGTACTCCTAAGGCCACCTCTGCTGACCACACTTTCCAAGTCACAGTGTGCATAGTCATTGGCAACAATAATCATAATAATACATTTCATTTATATAACACCTTTAACATGCTCAAAGTGCTTCACAGATATTCATAAAGAAAAACAGGGCATATGCAACATTGGGTACAAGTAATATCTGCATAAAACAGTAAATAAAGAGAAATGCAAGATATATAAAGCACTGAAACTGAATAAGACACAATAAACCAGAATAAAATGCAAAAAGTATAAATACTACCATCAGCCAGATAGGGCTTAAACCACTGGAATGCAAGAGGTGGAGGAGGAGGTTGGGAGCTTGCACTGATAGGCCATGTTGCCATACCCACCACATGATGAACCACCTTAGGATCCCAAATTAGGACCCGAGTGGAGCCATGCAAAGGGTGACACCTCAGCACCACACTATTTCAAATGAGGTGAGGATTTTTACAATCCTGCCACCAAACCCACAAGTTTTCCCTGCAAGTTGGAGGACCTGCTTGCAGTGCTAGATGCCAGGTTAACATCATACCCAGGATGGAGCAATTGCAGGTTAAGGGCCTTGCTCAAGGACCCAAAGGAGCAGAGTCACTTCAAGTGTTTACGGGGTTCGAACCGGCAACCTTCTCAGTGCTGGTACAGATCCCTAACCTCTGAGCCACCACTCCACCCCCCTGTGCCAGAGATACCTAGAATGTTCTCCATTCTGGACAGCAGAATATCATGTTCGACAGTATCAGTAAGTGCTTGGACTGAATTTGTTGAGGGGAAAATGAAAATATAGGATTACTTAAAAGAGAAATGCCTACATGAAAAGATGCAAAACATGTGCCCACATTTATGACACAGACCGCAATAGTTATACCACACTGCCGATTTGAACATCACATAAAGGGATCATTTTCCTGCAGATCATCTAATGTAGTCTATCTAATTCTCTGCACGAAATGTCCTGGCACTGTACTCTATGTGGGAGAAACTAGACAAACCGCCAGAGAATGAATTTACACAGGTTCCACAACAAGCATCGCAACACAGATGTTCCTGTAGCGGCCCACTTCAACAGCCTTGGACACTGTGAGAGGGACTTTAAAGTCACAGTGCTTATAGGCAACTTCAAAACACAGCAAGAGAGAAAAGAATGGGAAGTTAAACTCATGCTAAAATTTAATACATTACAACATGGCTTAAATAAAGACAAGAGTTTTATGGCCAGATATGAGGATTGTTTACATCTTTCAGAATGACAGACAACCCGACTACAGATCCCCATTGTACTGAAAAACTCATTACAAACTTCAAAAGACTTCGTTGGACAGTTTGTAATGGCCGACCCCTTACCCAGCCAGCAGCTACACCTCCAAGACCTGTGGCCTGGATAATTTACTGAGAATGAATCTAACTATCAAGCCGTACCTCTAACAATGTACACTTTTCCCCCACAATCGACGGTGTAAATATAAACTCACAAAAGCAGATATGTAAAATTATACTGATTAAATGTATTAAATGAAACAACAAGACAAATGCAACAATAGAAAGAAACAAATATAAATATCCCTCCACCACATCAACAACAAGACACCCCCATATATAAATACAACAAAACCCTCCCGTGCCCCTGTAACATATAACACACAACATGAATAACAAAGAAAATGAATGATATACGGAATGATCGTGAGCTTGAGTCCGGTTATAAAAACTGTCCTGAATACGGTTGACTGAACTAGTGATACATGAGTCGTTTGATTTTCCTGGAACAAAATGGAGCAGCCTCACCATGAATCCTCGGTGCGTGGTGGATGATGAAGTCCGACCCCGGGGTCTCTCCTGATGAGGGTATTGAAGTAAGTCCGGCGGATTGAAAAACAAACTGGATGAAAATGCACGATGTGGAATACAGCAGGTACAGATGGCTTGTGGTCGTGAAAATGAAAAAGTCCTTCTCTTCTCTTCTCTTCTCTTCTCTTCTCTTCTCTTCTCTTCTCTTCTCTTCCTCTCTCTTCTCTTCTCTTCTCTTCCTCTCTCTTCCTTCTTTTCTCCTTCCTCCTGATTGCTTAAATAGTCCTGTGACGGCTGTAATTGATTAATAGTGAACAGGTGTTTTCCAGGTTTGAGACTGTGGTCTTCTTCCATCATCATTTACTGATACACACACATATAAACAGCAAACGGGACAATGGAAACGAGACGCACTCAGTACTGACATTTGACAACACTAACTATGTAGCCCCGCTACAAGTTATCTTATCCAAAGATCTTGACCACACATTGTTCTTCTCTCTCTTGTTAAATTAACCCTAGCCTGAATGAATCTATTAATTTTTTACATTTAAAATTTCTCATTTAAAGATTTACCAATGTTGTTTCTTGTCCTAGAGTGTGTATATAAACACAGGGAACTCCAGTCTCTGTATTACATCTCGCCTGAAGAAGGGGCCTGAGTTGCCTCGAAAGCTTGCATATTGTAATCTGTTTAGTTAGCCAATAAAAGGGGTCATTTTGCTTGGCTTTTCTCTTGAAGGAGAAAGAAATGGGACACTTGAACCAAATGAGCCATGAAATTTCATAGGTGGATCATGAACCTTAGGGAGAAAAAGTGATAAACTTAATACAAGAACCAGGTTAGCATTGTCTTATGCAAAAGTATCATGGTGGTACAGTTATTTGTCATTTGGATGGTCTGGGCATAGAGTAAATGTGCTTGTGTGTATCTGATCTAAAGTTGCATCTGATTCTGTATGGAAAGTCCCCTTGCATCTGTCTAGCCGAGCAATGGAGATTATCTCTACCTCCCCATTGATTTTCACATCTGTTTAATCTAGTTCACCACAAACACAACCACAACAGTTCTGCATGTAAAGCAGGCTGCTAGTCCACCTCAGGTCACACTCATACACCCTCCTACACTCATTCATAGTTGTCACGGCAGAGTAAGAAATCCTGCTTCCTGGAGGTGACTGCCAGTTCTCACTGTGACCATTCTTTTAATCAGAGGCTGAACCCAATCGTGGCAGGACTGGCATGTGAATTAGCGGCTACGTTGTAACAGTCAGCCTTGTTCAGAGTTAATTACCTGTCTGTTTGTAATTAAAGGTATAATTCAACAGTAATTGAGGCCATTAAGAGACTTTCAGCTGTTTGAAACCAGGACCCAGGGAAAAAAAGCATAATGGCTGTACTTGCATTTATGCCCATTAGAATATTACATTAAAAACTGATAATATTTGTAACCGCATTTTGGTAGTGCTGCTCTGCAGGTGTAGCCACACCTGACTCTTTTAAGGATGTGTTTGTGCAGAGGACTTGTTGCCTTGTTTTTCCTACCTAAGCCATATCAGGTATGCCTGTGTCACATATGGTCAGCAGGTAAACCTGGGAGATAAGTGGCTGAGTTTGTGTGTGGTCACCAGACGAGCTGGAGCACTTAAGCCGTTTCTCATTTCTGGGGCCAGTTAACCTTGAGTTTCCAAATAGATGGGACACTGGGGCAACAAGACGGATGCTTGTTCCTTCATGTAACAGCCAGTGAAGATCTACTAAACTCAGATGATAGAAGGCAATTACACTATCCATCCATCCATTTTCCAACCCGCTGAATCCGAACACAGGGTCACGGGGGTCTGCTGGAGCCAATCCCAGCCAACACAGGGCACAAGGCAGGAACCAATCCCGGGCAGGGTGCCAACCTACTGCAGCAATTACACTATGTGAAATGAATAGCCTTGAAACACAAAAAAGGTTTGGGGCAGCCACCTGTATACTTAAATCCTGGGAAATATGTTGCACAGTTGTGTACGAAGTTGAGTCCAAACAAAACTGCATACAAAGTGGAGGTCGTCTTGCTTTTAAGGCAGGTCGGCGGAAGTGACGTCATCAGGACCCAGAACTAGAAGTGATGTTCTAGGGACCGGAACCGGAAGTGATGCTCTGGGGATCAAAACTGGAAGTGACGTTCTAGGGATGGGACCAGGACCGGAAGTGATGTTCTAGGGACTAGAACTGGGAGTGAAGTTCTAGGGACCAGAATCGGAAGTGAGGTCATCTGGCCAGAACCAGGCAGGATTTCCCATATCTGGTCTACAGAAATAAAAGAGAAAGGTTTACTGCAGGCTATCACCCCCTGGCCTGGCGTGGAATTACCTTCTTTTGGTCCTTCTAGCTGCCTCCCACGCACACGTGTGTGACAACTATTTTACAAGTGCTTGTTTTATCCATTGTTTTCATTTCTATCATAGATTATGAACACTTTTCATTATTCATTCCTAAATAATAAATTAATATAAGGTGGAGTCAAAAGGTATTCAGAACCTTTCACTTTTTTCACATTTTGCTTATGCTAAAATTGTGCAAATTCATTTTTTCCCTCATCACTCTTTGACAATGCGTAAACAAGATTTTCAAAATTGTTTGAAATATCACAAATACGCTATGAGAGTTGAAATTGGGATCAGGTGCATCCAATTCTATTCATCATCATTGAGATGTTATTACAACTTGTTTTGAGTCCACCCTTTTGGTCAATTCAGCTGACTGGACTTGATTTTGAATATCACATACCTATCTACAGTATACAAGGTCCTACAGCTGACAATGTGTATCAGAATAAAAGCCAAGCCATGAGGTCGAAGGAATATGACTGCGGAGCTCAGAGACAGAATTGTGTTGAGGGACAGATCTGGGGTAAGGCTACAAAATAATTCCTGCAACACTGAAGCTTCCCAGGAGCACAGTCACCTTCATAATTCTTAAAAGGAAGAAGTTTGCAACAACCATAATTCTTCCAAGAGTTGGCTAACCAGTCAAACTCAATAATCGGGCGAGAAGAGCCTTGCTAAGAGAGGTGACCAAGAACCTGATGATCACTCTGGCTGAGCTCCAGCTAACCTGTGTGGAGGTTGGAGAAATTTCAAGAAAGACAACAATCACAGTAACACTCCACCAGACAGAAGCCTCATCTCAGTAAAAGATGCAAGAATGCAAAATTGGAATTTTCAAAATGGCACCTAAAAGACTCTCAGACTGTGAGATACAAGATTCTTTGCTCTGATGAAATCAAAATGGGTTTGAATACTCGTGTCAATGTGACATTTTAGTTTGTTGTTTGTAACACATCTGCGAAGATTTCAAAAATTCCTGTTTTCACTTTGTCAGTCTAGGGCAGGGGTGGGCAAAGTCGTTCCTGGAGGGACACAGCAGCTGCAGGTTTTTGTTCCAACCATGTTGCTTAATTAGAAAACAATCCTTACCAATAATTTAATTTCATGGCTTGTTAGTGCTTTGCCATGTCGGGTCATTCTCATATCCTAGATTTTTTTTTCCTGATCCAGATGATTTGACATCTAAAATGGATGATTAATTCTCAGTCCTTCACTTTTTTCTCTTCGCTTCCCTTCCAACTATTTAATTAAATCAAACAGTGCATGATAAATACACACAGGTATAAATGGAAACAAGCTAAAGGAAGAAATGCCTGGTTTCTTTTGTCATTTGCATATTTTTGCTAATAAGGAGCAATTAAAAAATGAGAATACAGCTGCTTAAGACTAAAATCAGCAATAATGGACGAGACCATTAAAATGAAGCAGAAGTCTTACTGGAGCAATAAGTGCTTCTTATTAAGCAAATGGTTTTGGAACAAAAACCTGCAGCCACTGCGGCCCACCAGGAACGACTTTGCCCACTCCTGATCTAGGGTATTGGTGTTTGCTGATGTGGGGAGAAAATTAATTTAAACAAGTTGAGCACAAGGCTGCAGCATAACAAAATGTGTAAAAAAGAGAAGGAGTCTGAATACTTTCTGAATCCACTCTATTTAGAACCTGATTTGTATCCTGTGGTTTCTCATGAGGGGAAAGGTGGGGTTGGCTGTGGATAAATCTGAATCATTGTGTTGGTGAGACTGGAAATAAAATGCTCTTGGGTAATGACTCAGTGGCTATTATGTGCAGTGTAGGCTGGGATGTGACTGGACTGTTAAACCCTTAGTTAAAAATGCACCTATTTGCTAAACCTGTTGGCTCCATAAGATGTTCATATGGAGCAGAAGCCCCTTCCAGGAGCACAGGATTTAAGGCTGGCCTGCTCTTATACGCACAAATAACCCAGCCACAGGGGATGCACAAACCAGTGTGTTTCTTAGTGCCGGTCCCAAGCCCGGATAAATGGGGAGGGTTACATTAGGAACGGTGTCCGGTGTAAAATTTTGCCAAATCAATATGTAGACAACAATACAAGTTTCCATACCGGATCGGTCGAGCCCCGGGTTAACAACAACCGCCACCAGTACTGTTAGCCAACAGGGTGCTGGCAGAAATTGGCTACTGTTGGCCGTAGAAGAAGAAGAAAGAGAAGAAGAGCGGGGAGATGTGTCCAGAGGCAGGAGGAGAGGAGGAAGGTAAAGAGAGTGGAACTGAGGGTAGGAACTTTGAATGTTGGCAGTATGACTGGTAAGGGGAGAGAGTTAGCTGATATGATGGAGAGAAGGAAGGTTGATATATTGTGCGTGCAAGAGACTAAATGGAAGGGGAGTAAGGCCAGGTGGATCAGAGGTGGATTCAAATTGTTCTATCATGGTGTGGATAGGAGGAGAAATGGGGTAGGAGTTATTCTGAAGGAACAGTATGTCTAGAGTGTTGTGGAGGTGAAAAGAGTGTCAGGCAGAGTAATGATTATGAAGCTGGAAATTGGAGGTGTGATGATGAATGTTGTTAGTGCATATGCCCCACAAGTTGGGTGTGCAATGGATGAGAAAGAAGATTTTTGGAGTGAGTTGGATGAAGTGATGAACAGTGTACCCAAGGGACAGAAAGTGGTGATTGGAGCGGATTTCAATGGACATGTTGGTGAAGGGAACAGAGGAGATGAGGAGGTGATGGGTAGGTATGGTGTCAAGGAGAGGAATGAAGAAGGTCAGAGGATTGTGGATTTTGCCAAAAAGATGGACATGGCTGGGGTGAATATGTATTTTAAGAAGAGGGAGGAACATAGGGTTACGTACAAAAGTGGAGGAAGATGCACACAGGTAGATTACATCCTATGCAGAACAGCCAATCTGGAGGAGATTGAAGACTTCAAAGTGGTGGCAGGGGAAAGTGTATTTAAGCAGCATCGGATGGTGGTCTGTAGGATGACGTTGGAGATCAAGAAGAGGAAGAGAGTGAGAGCAGAGCCAAGGATCAAAGGTGGAAGTTGAAAAAGGAAGACTGTAAGGTTGAGTTTAGGGAGAAGGTGAGACAGGCACTGGGTGGTAGTGAAGAGTTACCAGACAGCTGGGAAACTACAGCAGATGTAGTAAGGGTGACAGCAAGAAGGGTGCTTGGCGTGACATCTACACAGAGGAAGGAGGAAAAGGAAACCTGGTGGTGGAATAGGGAAGTACAGGAAAGTATACAAAGGAAGAGGATGGCAAAGAAGAAGTGGGATAGTCAGAGAGATGCAGAAAGTAGACAATACAAGGAGATAAGCCGCAATGTGAAGAGAGAGGTGGCAAAGGCTAAAGAAAAGGCGTATGATGAGTTGTATAAGAGGTTGGACACTAAGGAGGGAGAAAAGGACCTGTAACGACTGGTTAGACAGAGGGACCGAGCTGGGAAAAATGTGCAGCCGGTTAGGGTAATAAAGGATAAAGATGGAAACATACTCACAAGCGAGGAGAGTGTGTTGAGCAGATGGAAAGAGTACTTTGAGAGGCTGGTGAATGAAGAGAATGAGAGAGAGAAGAGGTTGGATGATGTGGAAATAGTAAATCAGGAAGTGCAACAGATTAGCAAGGAGGAAATAAGGACAGCTATGAAGAGGATGAAGAATTGAATAGCCGTTGGTCCAGATGACATACCTATGGAAGCATGGAGGTGTTTAGAAGAGATGGCAGTGGAATTTTTAACCAGATTGTTTAATGGAATATTGGAAAGTAAGAGAATGCCCGAGGAGTGGAGAAGAAGTGTACTGGTGCCGATATTTAAGAATAAGGGGATGTGCAGGCCTGTAGTAACTACAGGGGGATAAAACTGATGAGCCACAGCATGAAGTGGGAAAGAGTAGTGGAAGCTTGGTTAAGAAGTGAGGTGATGATTAGTGAGCAGCAGTATGGTTTCATACCAAGAAAGAGCACCACAGATGCGATGTTTGCTAAGAGGATGTTGATGGAGAAGCATAGAGAAGGCCAGAAGGAGTTGCATTGCATCTTTGTGGACCTGGAGAAAGCATATGACAGGGTGCCACGAGAGGAGCTGTGGTATTGTATGAGGAAGTCGGGAGTGGCAGAGAAGTATGTAAGGATATGTATGAGGGAAGTGTGACCGTGGTGAGGTCTGCGGCAGGAGTGACGGAGGTGGGTTTACATCAGCGATCGTCTCTGGGCCCTTTCTTATTTGCAATGGTGATGGTCAGGTTGACAGATGAGATTAGACAGGAGTCCCCGTGGACTATGATGTTTGCTGATGACATTGTGATCTGTAGCAATAGTAGGGAGAAGGTTGAGGAGACCCTGGAGAGGTGGAAATATGCTTTAGAGAGGAGAAGGAACAAGACAGAATACATGTGTGTAAATGAGAGGGAGGCCAGTGGAATGGTGAGGATGCAGGGAGTAGAGTTGGCGTGGACGAGTTTAAATATTTAGGATCAACAGTACAGAGCAATGGGGACTGTGGAAGAGAGGTGAAAAAGGGAGTGCAGGCAGGGTGGAATGGGTGGAGAAGAGTGTCAGGAGTGATTTTTGACAGACGGATATCAGCAAGAATGAAAGGGAAGGTCTACAGGACAATAGTGAGATCAGCTATATTATATGCGCTGGAGACGGTGGCACTGACCAGAAAGCAGAAGAGAGAGCTGGAGGTGGCAGAGTTAAAGATGCTAAGATTTGCATTGGGTGTGACGAGGATGGACAGGATTAGGAACAAGTACATTAGAGGGTCAGCACAAGTTGGATGGTTGGGAGACAAAGTCAGAGAGGTGAGATTGTGTTGGTTTGGACATGTGCAGAGGAGAGATGCTGGGTATATTGGGAGAAGGATGCTAAGGATAGAGCTGACAGGAAAAGAAGGAGGCCTAAGCGAAGGTTTATGGATGTGGTGAGAGAGGACATGCAGGTGATGGGGGTAACAGAACAAGATGCAGAGGACAGAAAGATATGGAAGACGATGATCCGCTGTGGTGACCCCTAACAGAAGCAGCCGAAAGAAGAAGAAGAAGCTCTTACACACAAATGACTATTGATCTAACATGCACGACTTTTCAGATATGGGAGGAAACTTCAGCACCCAGACGAGGCCAGTTCTTTGTTTTATCTTATCACCGTGTCTTTGTAATGGATGTGCAATTCATTAAAAATATTGTCTAAGTCTGGGATGTAAAACTGACAGCCTTCATTATACCCAAAGCAATGCATCTTCACAAAGAGATTTACATTCTTAAATGTAAAAGTGAACCTGGACTTACACTGAAGTTTTAAAGAATTTCTGGTTAGTTTTGCTTTATTCGTGCTGTGGATTTTTCTTTTAAACCATCATGTACATTTCCTTTATTTTTTTTTAAATAGCCCTGATAATATATTAGAAACTGTGAACAAAAATAACAAAATATTCTTTCATAAATAAATCCAAAAAGCATGGTACCAGAAAACAAATCATTCTGTTCCATTGAAGTAAATGCTTGTTCTAACACGGTACCTTAATTTCACAGAGCCACTTTTTCAGTCGGGTGGCACGATGGTGCAGTGAGTAGCGCTGCTGCCTCGCTGTAAGGAGCCCTGGGTTTGCTTCCCGGGTTCTCCCTGCGTGGAGTTTGCATGTTCTCCCCGTGTCAGCGTGTGTTTCCTCCCACAGTCCAAAGACATGCAGGTTAGGTGCATTGGTGATCCTAAATTGTCCCTAGTGTGTGTGTCCTGCGGTGGGCTGGCACCCTGCCTGGGGATTTGTTCCTGCCTTGTGCCCTGTGTTGGCTGGGATTGGCTCCAGCAGACCCCCGTGACCCTGTGTTAGGATATAGTGGGTTGGATAATGACTGACTGACTGACTTTTTCAGTCCTGATGATACATACTTATGTTGCTGTTTGGATTTTTCCAGCCCATTTCTGCAGTCGCATCAGCCATTCTGTTTTAAGAGAGACCCATATTTTTCCAGATGTGAGTCCTTCACAATGGCAAGCTCTTCATTCAAGCAATTCGGCGGCGGCTCTTACTGAGGAAGCTGGAAATGAGTTGACCCATCTGCGAGTGGTTTAAGTACACCATCTCTTCTATCTCTCTCTCTCTCTTATATATATATATATATATATATACTGTATTTATACACACCATACAGACATATAGTCTAAAACCCACTTAATTCAATTTACAGTCACATAGAGTCTATATATACAGTATATATGTTTACCAGTGCCACTTTAGAATGCACACTTATGTAACAACAAAATTCAGTCTCATTTGTTTTGGCATATTATTTCAACACCTCCCTGGTCCATCTAGCCAGCACCACACCCCATCCCAATGGTAGTAAGTAATTGTAATTGCGTAAAAAAATTAAAAACAATTTTCTGACTGACTTGACTTAGAAAGATGATGTCATTAGACAATATGGCACTCCGGCTTTTGATGTAACTTAAATGATGCCCGCAGTTGTAACCCATGGTGATTCTTTGCTGTCATGCAACAGCAAACAACTATAATTATTTAAGTTGGGGGGAGTCAAGGGGAGAAATATTAAAATCTACAAACAATTGTTAGTCATTTGCATCTTGCTTCAAGTGTACACCCCACAGGCGAGGAGAGTAATGCACCTTGAAGAAGAACACCCTACGGTGATGTGAAATAAAGACCAGCTGAGTAAATTGCTAAGTAATTTTATCCACATGATTGACTTTATGATCCTTTCAGTGCAGCAACTAGTCGTTATCCTTTCAATTGATGCCAGAAGTTTTCTGTAGAGAAATGACTGAAATCATGAGAAAAGAAAAGGGAGGCTAGTTTGATGTGGTGGAAAGTAGAAGAAAAAAAAAAGAAAGAAAGAAAGAGCATTTCTTCAGGCCCACCTCTTTACTGTTAATGGAGCAGAATTATAGGTCTGTATGTAAAGCAACAACAGTCTAACTTAAAAACATAATTAGCTGCCACACGAGAAACAGTCATTTTAGCATTTCCATTAAGAGTTTTAATGTCTGCATCTCTCCCGCTTACAAATTGCTCCTTGAATCATGCAGACCTTTCCCCTTTATAATAATTTCCAAGTCGAGGTTTATTTTGGCTAGCGTGCGCCTAAAAGCACATCACTTCAGCCTTGATTCAGTCAGCTTAGAAGGATGGAAATTATACAGTTCCTTTATGGTTTTCCTTCAGTTCCAAGATGCCCAATATTAAACTTTTCCAGCCGTATTCTTTCTTGTTTTGCTAGTGAACTGGAATTTTTTTCTCCTGTAAGAGTTGTTCACGGATAGAAAGTGTTGGGTACATTTGGTATGTCCCATGAATTGTATGAGTATCGTATATGCGGTCCAACTTATCATCTCTCTAAAATCGGATGGACAGTAAGTGGATTGATGCTTAGTTATGTATCCAGAAATCTTAATTTTGATAATCAACATCTGTACTTCTCCCAAACGCACACATTTGTTGAAAATGCTCTCTAAAACTGCAATTAATCATTCTGTTAATCCACTGTATTACATTATGACATATTTACACAAAAATGTACCAAAGCAAAATCATTAGATTTGGGTAGACATGACAGTACAGTGACTAAACAATCAGAGGAAAACTCAAACTGCAGCCTTATACTGTATAACTTACATCACATTACTATAAAATAGATAGATAGATAGATAGATAGATAGATAGATAGATAGATAGATAGATAGATAGATAGATAGATAGATAGATAGATAGATGTGAAAGGCACTATATAATAGATAGATAGATAGATAGATAGATAGATAGATAGATAGATAGATAGATAGATAGATAGATAGATAGATAGATGTGAAAGGCACTATATAATGGATAGATAGATAGATAGATAGATAGATAGATAGATAGATAGATAGATAGATAGATAGATAGATAGATAGATAGATGTGAAAGGCACTATATAATGGATAGATAGATAGATAGATAGATAGATAGATAGATAGATAGATAGATAGATAGATAGATAGATAGATAGATAGATAGATAGATGTGAAAGGCACTATATAATAGATAGATAGATAGATAGATACATGTGTATAGCACTATATAATAGATAGATAGATAGATAGATGTGAAAGGCACTATATAATAGATAGATAGATAGATAGATAGATAGATAGATAGATAGATAGATAGATAGATAGATAGATAGATAGATAGATAGATAGATAGATAGATAGATAGATGTGAAAGGCACTATATAATAGATAGATAGATAGATAGATAGATAGATAGATAGATAGATAGATAGATAGATAGATAGATGTGAATAGCACTATATAATAGATAGATAGATAGATAGATAGATAGATAGATAGATAGATAGATAGATAGATAGATAGATAGATAGATACATGTGTATAGCACTATATAATAGATAGAAAGATAGATAGATGTGAAAGGCACTATATAATAGATAGATAGATAGATAGATAGATAGATAGATAGATAGATAGATAGATAGATAGATAGATAGATAGATAGATGTGAAAGGCACTATATAATGGATAGATAGATAGATAGATAGATAGATAGATAGATAGATAGATAGATAGATAGATAGATAGATAGATAGATAGATAGATAGATGTGAAAGGCACTATATAATGGATAGATAGATAGATAGATAGATAGATAGATAGATAGATAGATAGATAGATAGATAGATAGATAGATAGATAGATAGATAGATAGATAGATGTGAAAGGCACTATATAATAGATAGATAGATAGATAGATAGATAGATAGATACATGTGTATAGCACTATATAATAGATAGATAGATAGATAGATGTGAAAGGCACTATATAATAGATAGATAGATAGATAGATAGATAGATAGATAGATAGATAGATAGATAGATAGATAGATAGATAGATAGATGTGAAAGGCACTATATATAATAGATAGATAGATAGATAGATAGATAGATAGATAGATAGATAGATAGATGTGAATAGCACTATATAATAGATAGATAGATAGATAGATAGATAGATAGATAGATAGATAGATAGATAGATAGATAGATAGATGTGTATAGCACTATATAATAGATAGAAAGATAGATAGATGTGAAAGGCACTATATAATAGATAGATAGATAGATAGATAGATAGATAGATAGATAGATAGATAGATAGATAGATAGATGTGAAAGGCACTATATAATAGATAGATAGATAGATAGATAGATAGATAGATAGATAGATAGATAGATAGATAGATAGATAGATAGATAGATAGATAGATGTGAATAGCACTATATAATAGATAGATAGATAGATAGATAGATAGATAGATAGATAGATAGATAGATAGATAGATAGATAGATAGATAGATGTGAATAGCACTATATAATAGATAGATAGATAGATAGATAGATAGATAGATAGATAGATAGATAGATAGATAGATAGATAGATAGATAGATAGATAGATAGATACTTTATTAATCCCAAGGGGAAATTCATGTACTCCAGCAGCAGCATACTAATAAAGACAATATTAAATTAAAGAGTGATAACAATGCAGGTATACAGACAGATAATAACTTTGAATAATGTTAACGTTTATCCCCCCCCTCTGGATGGTACTGAAGAGTATTGAAGAGTACCCTAATTAGAATGGATTGCACACATATTGCATGCTTACACTTCAAGTGCCAGCCATGTCAGTTCACTACTATCAAGAAGATGCCAGACAAGAAGAGGTTACAAATTACTTGTAATAATTCGTTAAAAGAACAAAAGGCTGGAAATGAAAATCTATAAACTTAAAGTCCACCATTCTCATATGTCTTAATATTAGGTAGGCACACAAATCTTTTTGAGCGCACACTAACTCTAATATAACATTTTCAAACCTGTTTAATGTAATTCAGGGACAGAGAAGCCAACCCTGGATGGGATGCCCGTCTATTGGCAGGGCCTACTTAAGCACTCATCCACAGTCAGCTTTATTAGGAGCCGAAAGTAACCTAACAGTTCACATGTTTGGGAGGTGGAAGGAAAACTGTTGTACCTGGAGAAAATACACTCATTTTGTAAATGCTACAAATGCAAAACACATTTGCTTATCAGGAAGGAGAAGGGCCACTGTCCTCCAGTTGGCTGTGATATGTTGATGGGAAACTAACATATTTATATGGGGGGCATAATTCTTTCTCACTCTGGCACACCCAAAATTCCACAACTACAGTAAAATGCTTTTCTGTATCCCAGTCAGATTTTTAAAAAAAAAGATGTGGAGGTCAGTTGGCAGTTCCAAATTGACCCCAATGTGAAATTGGCTTGAATGTGGGTGTCAGTGTCAATGAAACCTGTGATGGGCTGGTCCTCTGTCCAGTTCTGCCAACCCATGAGACCCTGAATTCATCCATCCATCCATTATCCAACCCGCTATATATCCTAACTACAGGGTCACGGGGGTCTGCTGGAGCCAATCCCAGCTGGCACAGGGCACAAGTCAGGAAAAAAACACTGGGCAGGGTGCCAACCCACCGCAGGGCACGCACACACACACAGCACACACAAGAGACAATTTAGAATTGCCAATGCACCTAACCTGCATGTCTTTGGACTGTGGGAGGAAACCCACGCAGACACGGGGAGAACATGCAAACTCCACACAGGGAGGACCCGGGAAGCGAACCTGGGTCTCCTTACTGTGAGACAGCAGTGCTACCACTGCAACACCATGCTGCCCCAGACCCAGAATTACATTAAGCAAATATATAGATTATTTTTATAATATAGTTTTTCTTTCTCCCGCTCTCTGTCAGACACACACACACACAATAAAGCACATCCATTTAGAGCACATCTTCAGGGATCCTACCAAGCAAACAATACCACTCTGAGTCAAGAGGGGGTGCTGTTGCTAACCAGCTCACCTTTTCCATGTGCAAATCAAGAGGGATGTCGTCTAAAAGATGAATGACCTCACTTCCTCACTAGTCCCAGCAAAACCAGTATAAAATGAATTCTACTAGAAGTGAGCATCCAGTTCAGACCTTCACTTTAGGAAGACCGAGCTTCAACTCAGCAGCAATTATTTCCTTTTGAAACACTTGTGGCTTTAAGGCAGATGCAAACACCTTTCACCTTTGTTGTGCTATTTTTTTTTTTTAGTTTTGCTTGGTTCCACCATTAAATGAGATTTATCAAGGTGGTACCCCAACTTTGTGGGTTGACTGTTGTTACTTTCACTATATATTGTCACTCTCGTGTACTATGAGAGCGTGTGGGAGGCTCAGCTCACAAGGTAAACTGGGGGAAAGATAAGGGTAAAACACAGCTACTAACCTGTCTTCCTCTTCCAGCCCTACAGTGGTGGGGGACCCCTCTGAACACCAAAGACAATGCTTCTGGCCCATCCTCTTCCAGTAACCCGACTATAAAAGAAATGTCACAACCATAAGTCGCCATTGGCCGGGAGTGTCGGACCCAGACTGATTACAGAAGCAATTCAACCAATGAATGATTATGTTCATTACTTTTGCATTTCTTTGATCTTTAAATGTAGCATTGTTGCCATTAAATGGGCCCACCTCCCCAGGAGACCCCAATACTTCATCCAGTTCTGTTTGTTTTTTCATCACAATTTATATACCACTAGCTGTGTAAGCCCGTGCTGAAAAAGGCCTGGTCTTAGAAACCATGGATTTCTGGCACTTCAATCAATCAGTCGCATCGGTTGAGAATTAGCGCCCAAGTGAGGTTCTCTTTTCTTGGGGGTTTCGTTTTGTGGACGTGCTCGGCCCCCTTTGTCTATCAGTGGCAAAGCGAGTTTCTCTCTCCTTGGAGGTTTCACTTTGCTGATGTGCTCGCCTTGCTTGTGTATTAGCGGCTAAGTGAGGTTCTCTTTTCTCTGCAGTTTCACTTTTGCTTTTTTTGTGCTTCATGCTGTAGCCTCGCACTTCCGGGCCAGACAGACAGGCACACACCCTTCCACGTGTAGACGTTTATATATAAGATATTGTAGAGCAGTAGAGGCTTTTATCGACCTCTTGAACCCTCAGGTACCACTCCAAATACCGGGTAAAAGTCCAAGACTTCTTTATTTTAGAATAATACCGTGCACAAAGCACCCTCCACTCCACACTACACATATAATAAATCACCAATAATCAATCAATACTATAACCAATCCTCCTCTCCCAGACGTGTTGCAACCCTTCCACCCAGCTCAGCTCAATGTCTGGGATTTCCCATAGTCCTTTCATAGTCCTTGACCTGGAAGTGTTTCGCCCTCTCCATCCACATGACTAGGAACACTTCCAGGTCATATAACAACTCCATTTCTTCACCCCGGAAGCATGCCGTTCTTTCCGGTCATGTGTTCATGACGGACTTCCAGGTTATAGGGCACATAGCAGTCTGAAAGCCTCCCCACAGCGGCTCCCGGTGGCCCCCATGGTATCCAGCAGGGCTGCGCATACAAACTACAAGGTCCATAAGGCCCTGCTGGAATTCGGGGAACCTCCATGCTGTTGGGAGAGCTCTACCTGGCGGCCTGGAGGTGTTGGCCAGAATATATGGACGGCAATCCCTCACAATATATATAATTGATTATACAAACACATTAATGACTGAGCTACTCAATCTTATTGTATAGTTCTAACCTCTAAGATTATAGTTAGGGGCAACTGAAAAACCTTTGAAATTCAAAGTGAAAGTCAAAGTGAGCGGCACGGTGGCGCAGTGGGTAGCGCTGCTGCCTCGCAGTTGGGAGATCTGGGGACCTGGGTTCGCTTCCTGGGTCCTCCCTGCGTGGAGTTTGCATGTTCTCCCCGTGTCTGCGTGGGTTTCCTCCGGGCGCTCCGGTTTCCTCCCACAGTCCAAAGACATGCAGGTTAGGTGGATTGGTGATTCTAAATTGGCCCTAGTGTGTGCTTGGTGTGTGGGTGTGTTTGTCTGTGTCCTGCGGTGGGTTGGCACCCTGCCCGGGATTGATTCCTGCCTTGTGCCCTGTGTTGGCTGGGATTGGCTCCAGCAGACCCCCGTGATCCTGTGTTCGGATTCAGCGGGTTGGAAAATGGATGGATGGATGAAGTCAAAGTGAACTTTATTGTCATCTCAACCATATACAAGTATACAGATAGAAGAAATTGTGAAGCTCAGGGTCCACAGTGTAACAACATGACGTACAATAAATAAATTAAAAATAGAATTAAAATTTAAAATTTAAAAATTTAAAAATTAAAACACAAACAAGACAAGACATTGTGCACAGATAGGACAAAGAAGTAGCAGCAATATTGATGTGTAAGATATGTAATATAATAAATAATAAATAATAGATAATACAGAAATTATCAGTGTATGTTAATAGTTGTTTAAGATGTGTAAACAATGACAGGTCAGAATGTTTCACAGCAGAAGGATATCAAGAGTGTCAAAATACTTACAGGTCAGTAGGAGATTTTCAGTTCTTTTCTCCATGTACACTCGTCTTTACAGGACAGTGGCTCGCATGTATAAAAGTTCTGTTTTTAGAGGTGGTTGAGGCCGTGTGGAAGGTCCCAGGGGGCAGCCTGGTGTTAAGGAGTCTAACAGCTTGGGGGTAAAAACTCATCTGCAGCCTGGCTGATCTGGCTTTGATGCTGCAGTATCTTCTCTTGGATGGCAGAAGTGTGAAAAGTCCATGTGAGGGGTGTAAGGGGTCCTGCACAATGCTGCAGGCCTTGTGGACACTGCATTTGTAAAATATGTCTTGTAGTGAAGGGAGAGGCACCCCAATAATGTTCTCTGCTGTCTTCAGTATCCTTTGCAGGCGCTTGCGGTCGGATATGTTGCAGTTGCCATACCAGACAGTGATGCAGCTGGTCAGAATACTCTCAATGGTGCCTCTGTAGAACATGGTGAGGATGGAAGGGGGAAGACTTGCTCGCTTCAGCCGTCTCAGGAAGTGTAGTCTCTGCTGGGCTTTCTTGATTAGTGATGAGGTGTTATGTGTCCACGTAAGTTCCTCAGTTATGTGCACACCAAAGAACTTGGTACTCCTAACAGTCTCCACATCTAAACTGTTGATGCTGAGTGGGATCTGGGCAGGACATGATTTTCTGAAGTCCACGATTATCTCTTTTGTCTTGTCGACATTGAGAGATAGAGTGTTGTCTTCACACCATGCAGACAGCCGTTCCACCTCATCTCTGTATGCTGTAAAATGTATGAAATTCCTGGGATACTTCAAAGTTGGGTGGAATCTGAAAATAGGACAAACAGAAAGATTTTGTGAAAGAAAAGAAAAAATGACATTTTTAAATATGTTCTTCTGGTTTGCTAATACAAAGTATATATTAGAATAGTTACCATGACTTTAATTACAATTACCCAATAAAAATTATTTCTTGTTTTGCTATGTTTGCCTTTATATGTTTCTTCATGTATGTAAACATTACAAGATTTTGTAATTTACTGTTATTAAATTACTGCAGTTAAACAATGGTACAGTGGTGGATGTTACAGCCGTAAAGATCTTGAATAATCTCGAATATGGTCCTTGCCTCTTGGAGTTTTCAATTTCTCTATGTGTCTGTGTGAGTTCTCCTCCATATCCCCAAAGATGTGCAGATTAGGTTAATAAGTGACTCTAAACCCAGTGTGTGCATGAGTGGGCCCTGTGATGGACCGGCATACTGTCCAAGGCTATTTCCCACCTTGTGCCAGTGCTTCCAGAATAAGCTGTGGCCAACTCGTGACCCTGAAGTGAGAATGTGTGTGTGTGTGTTATAACTGTAAATATGTTTAAGCACACCGAGCCTGTGTTCAACAAAGAGAACTCTAAAAGAATAATGTGAATGGAATTGAATTAAAAGCTATAAAAATGTCAGATCTATCATATTATGAAAACATTTTGTGTGCAGCAAGATTGCCAGGTGTATGCAGCTAGGTTGCCATGTCAGATATCGACAGATCAGTTAGAAGCAGTACATGCTGTCGGGCTGACAGGCTTTAATGTGACTGGGTGTCTGTGCAAATGTGTCTTGGGATGAACTGGACTCCCACCCACACTTGGCTCAGGTCTTGCGTTTGCCTTACTGGGACAGGCTCCAGCTTCCCACTGAAGAAAGCGGATCGACAATACACGACATCAGACATTTTCAGGCAAAGAAGACTTTTTTATTAAATATTGTTTTTTGAAATTGCTAAGAAGGACTATTGAACAAAAGTGTAAGAAGCCTGACAGAGGGTTTAAACTTTATGTAGACTTATGTCATCAATTTGTCCTGTGCCTTCCACTGTCTTCAAAGGTTGTTACATTATTATAATTATTTAAGCACAGTAATGTTAGACATATTTTTGTTGTGAAATAAACACTTTATAGGGGCAAATAAGATGTGTAAATTTTCTGGCAGCACGAACTGCTTAATGAACAAGAGGGAAAAGTAAATAACAAGAACTAAATTACAAGAATTTTTCAAGGTGATGGGGGAGTTAATTTGGCTCACCGGCCTGAGTTTCAGGACCGGGTCATTGAACATGGAGTGTAATACACTTACATAAAACACATTTAAAATGCAGTTCAAAAAAAAAAAAAAAAAACCGGAGCATACACAGAATGTACAAAATAAAAGAAAACATCTCATGAATTATTAAAAGCAAAAGTGCCAAGTTCATTCTGGTAGATGTTATGAGGGTGGAAAAGGCAATTTTATACCTCAGATTTATTTAAAAAAGGAAAAGTGTGATCAAGGTTATGAAGGCATTAGCAATGCAAATGTCGCGGAGTCGCTTATGTGGCATGCAGCATATTACACAAAATATAGCATGCCTTCATACTGATCTCTAATTAATGTGATTTTTTTTTTGAATGCTTACAAGTTGTGTAGCGACAAAGCAATGTGAGACAAGCAAGTTACGGGAGGCTTTACAATACAAAATATTAAAGAAATCTGGATTATGCTTTAGTTGCGTTTGGTTTTTCAATCGAAAACTAGAATTACCAATCCATCAAAAATGCTGAGGGGATAAGAGGAGCGAGCAGCTTGTAACATTTCTCCGTACCATATGGTTTTTCTGATACTGCTCTTTTCCTACTTTGTCAAGCTCATTCTGAAGGAAGCTGTCAGATCTTCTGCAGGAAGAAACCCTCCCTCCCAGCACCCCCACCCAATAAATTTAAAGTCTGCTTGATTGAAATGCAAACATTGTTTACCTTCTATCCTTAAAATCTCCTCAATTCAATACCCACTTGGCAAGAAAGCAGATTATTATCATTGCTTTTCGAGGGTCATTTGTCAAACCTGCCAAGCCTATGACTCCATGGCTGAACAGGCTATTTGACTAAAATATTTGCATAGTTTTTGTGAATAAAGGAACAAAAACAAAACTATGCCTAATCTGTTTGGTACACAAGATGAATGGCACAAGCAGAGATAATCCTTTTGTATGTGCATAAAATGTTTCCCGTAAAATTAATCACAAATCTGAATCCACTTATCAAAGCTGTGGTGCAGAGGTCATGGAAGTATGAAGATAACAGTCACTGCAAGTTTTGTACTTTAAACAAAGCAGGTTTCTCACAGGAAACAGTTAAAAGAATGGTGACAGATTACTTTTTAGGAAACGGACACTACATTTATGAGCACGTGCATGTGATCCTAGCAACACTCCGGATTAGAGAGGGCAAAATATTCGGCAAAAAAGACACCAAGTTTATATATGGAAGCTTTCAACAAATCAAAAGCAATTCATGTCATACAAACAAGGTGCTTTCACATGAGCGAAGAAAATACAATCAGACTGGGCTCTGTGCTCAGCTTTCTGTTAAAATGCAAGTAATTGCTTTCTGTCTCTTAATATATTTACAATGCACTGTTTGGTCTGCTGACGATAATTTTAATTACCAGGGTTTTAAATGTAAAACTGATGCATGTGGACACCTGTCAACAAGTTGACTTGTACTGTCTGGCGCAACGGAGAACCATGCAGTATTGTGTTGATGGTCCTGTCTGGTAGAAGCATGCAACGAGAACAAATGAAGTGAGGAGGGATATTATGCAGAGTTTAGCAATTAATAGATAGATCTAAAGTGATCTCCGACTTTTAGGTCTGCTCCCTTGCACAGATGCTGCGTTTGAGTTTTTAACTCAAGAAATGAAAGAAACTAACACTGGGCATCTAACGTTGGATTGATTTCCTCTAAAATCAAAAAAAAAATGTGTAAAAAACAAAAGCATTGTCACCTGTTTGTATTCTTACTAAGGGATTATTCCTGCAATTTTCACTTTGTAGCTTACTTTCTTAAAAGTTAATACCATATCATTTTCTAAGCCCTCTTAATCCTGAGCAGTGTCATGGAGGGTTGGAGCCAATCCAGCAAGCAGAGGGGAGAACACACACACACAAACACACACACTAGGGGGCAATTTGGTGTCGGCAATTCACACTAACCTGCATGACTCTGGACTTTGAGAGGAAACCAAAGCAGACAAAGGGAGAACATGCAAACTCCATGTAGGGAGGAGGACCCAGAACACGAACGTTGGTCTCCTTACTGCGAGGCAGCAACGCTACCACTGCACTACCGTGCCACCGCTTCAAAGTTAATAACTTGGAAAAAATCAGGTGTATGTATTCATATGCATACAGTATATGAAGTTAATCAATGCCCACATATATACTGTATATAGAGTAAAGCTTACCCACGCACACACAAAATGTGAGAAAATAAAATATCATCTACAGCAATATACACACATTATATATTTGATATGCGCTATGTCAGTTGGACATATAAGAATTGCACTGTACTCTGTACAATAACTACATATATGTTCACAATAAACATACAATATGCGTAGGTGAGCACTTATTTTTAAATATATATATAATATAATATAAGATAATATAAAATGTACTTGGTAGTTTATATACTTTATATAAATATATATAGCTATTACTTAAAACACTAATATAAAATAATACACAAAAAAAAAACCACGCAAGTATATGTTAATATAAACTGTTTATAAATTTGTAGATACATATGATAAAAATTTCATATATGGTAATAACTGGTTAACAACTGTTAAAATATTAACCCAGTGAAAGCACTGTATTTTGATTCCTCCATCTCGCCAGTCCAGGATGCTACCTCTAGATAGATAGATAGATAGATAGATAGATAGATAGATAGATAGATAGATAGATAGATAGATAGATAGATAGATAGATAGATAGATAGATAGATAGTTTATTAATCCCAAGGGGAAATTCACATACTCCAGCAGCAGCATACTGATAAAAACAATATTATTTTACAGATCCAGTATTCCAGATCCTGTTGTCGTCTGGGAGGAATCTGCGCATCCTCCTTGTTGTCTGTATGACTTTTCCTCACTCATCCCCAAAGCTGTGCTTGGCGGGTTAATTGGTGATTCCACATTGGCCCTGTGTGAGTGTACAGACTGGTACCCTGTTCAGGTGCCAGAGATGTTTCCTGCCTTATGTCTGATGCTGCTGGGATTGCCTCCAGCACCCATGTCCTCCAGCTAGGAGTTTGACAGTGTTTTGCATATAGATAGCTAGATATAAAAGATATTATTAGATAGATAGATAGATAGATAGATAGATAGATAGATAGATAGATAGATAGATAGATAGATAGATAGATAGATAGATAGTATTCAAACGTATCTTTGTTTGATGTGTAAAACATATAGTGATGGTGCACTCTATGACACTGTATAAAATAAAGTCTGACAAATTGATACTTATATAATTGACACTTACAATATGACACAATGAATAAATATTGTAGCCATATAAATACAGTGGTGTGAAAAACTATTTGCCCCCTTCCTGATTTCTTATTCTTTTGCATGTTTGTCACACAAAATGTTTCTGATCATCAAACACATTTAACCATTAGTCAAATATAACACAAGTAAACACAAAATGCAGTTTGTAAATGGTGGTTTTTATTATTTAGGGAGAAAAAAAATCCAAACCTACATGGCCCTGTGTGAAAAAGTAATTGCCCCCTGAACCTAATAACTGGTTGGGCCACCCTTAGCAGCAATAACTGCAATCAAGCATTTGCGATAACTTGCAATGAGTCTTTTACAGCGCTCTGGAGGAATTTTGGCCCACTCATCTTTGCAAAATTGTTGTAATTCAGCTTTATTTGAGGGTTTTCTAGCATGAACCGCCTTTTTAAGGTCATGCCATAGCATCTCAATTGGATTCAGGTCAGGACTTTGACTAGGCCACTCCAAAGTCTTCATTTTGTTTTTCTTCAGCCATTCAGAGGTGGATTTGCTGGTGTGTTTTGGGTCATTGTCCTGTTGCAGCACCCAAGATCGCTTCAGCTTGAGTTGACGAACAGATGGCCGGACATTCTCCTTCAGGATTTTTTGGTAGACAGTAGAATTCATGGTTCCATCTATCACAGCAAGCCTTCCAGGTCCTGAAGCAGCAAAACAACCCCAGACCATCACACTACCACCACCATATTTTACTGTTGGTATGATGTTCTTTTTCTGAAATGCTGTGTTCCTTTTATGCCAGATGTAACGGGACATTTGCCTTCCAAAAAGTTCAACTTTTGTCTCATCAGTCCACAAGGTATTTTCCCAAAAGTCTTGGCAATCATTGAGATGTTTCTTAGCAAAATTGAGACGAGAACTAATGTTCTTTTTGCTTAACAGTGGTTTGCGTCTTGGACATCTGCCATGCAGGCCGTTTTTGCCCAGTCTCTTTCTTATGGTGGAGTCGTGAACACTGACCTTAATTGAGGCAAGTGAGGCCTGCAGTTCTTTAGACGTTGTCCTGGGGTCTTTTGTGACCTCTCGGATGAGTCGTCTCTGCGCTCTTGGGGTAATTTTGGTCGGCCGGCCACTCCTGGGAAGGTTCACCACTGTTCCATGTTTTTGCCATTTGTGGATAATGGCTCTCACTGTGGTTCGCTGGAGTCCCAAAGCTTTAGAAATGGCTTTATAACCTTTACCAGACTGATAGATCTCAATTACTTCTGTTCTCATTTGTTCCTGAATTTCTTTGGATCTTGGCATGATGTCTAGGTTTTGAGGTGCTTTTGGTCTACTTCTCTGTGTCAGGCAGCTCCTATTTAAGTGATTTCTTGATTGAAACAGGTGTGGCAGTAATCAGGCCTGGGGGTGGCTACAGAAATTGAACTCAGGTGTGATACACCACAGTTAGGTTATTTTTTAACAAGGGGGCAATTACTTTTTCACACAGGGCCATGTAGGTTTGGATTTTTTTTCTCCCTAAATAATAAAAACCATCATTTAAAAACTGCATTTTGTGTTTACTTGTGTTATATTTGACTAATGGTTAAATGTGTTTGATGATCAGAAACATTTTGTGTGACAAACATGCAAAAGAATAAGAAATCAGGAAGGGGGGAAATAGTTTTTCACACCACTGTATATAGATACCATATACAGACAAGCTCTATGACAGATTTTCTCAATAAAGGAAGCAGAGAACTTAAGACCTCTGTGCTAAAAAAAACCCCAAAATTCTCACACACACAATACTCACAGATATAAACGTGTGTGTGGTAATGTAACAAAATAATGTGTTGTGAACCATTTGGGCTAAATATAATAAATTTAAACATACATAATGAAATTACCCCAACATTGATAATTTAATAAACCTACTGTAAATAAGTTTAGTTTAGAGTGAGCAGCTTTAGTCACAGTACTGTACATTCTTTCTGACTTATCAGCACATGTATCTTTTCATTCAAAGCATGCAAATTTAAAAAAAAAAAAAAAAGTAAGTAAAGCTTGAATACATTTTCCAACACAAATTGGGGATTTTGTCCAGAAATCAAAGAGCACACTGGTCTGCCAGAAGATGGTTTTAATTTAGTGGCTAAGTGTGGATTCATGTAACCTGAAGAGCTAGTGCCACGATAATCTTCCACAGTTTTTGTTTTTCTAACGTCCTGCAGAGCTTGATTGGTGTAAATTATCTACGACATCTCATTAATCGTCTCTTTCCTCACGGCCACATAATTAATGATAACATTGACAATAATACACAAATTACCTAACTAACACTTTATGGTGTTGGTTTTGATTAACATCAGGAACTCAAAAATGACACTAATGAAATGCATATCCCAAAAGACAGCAAACACTTTGACCTTAGACATGCAAGATGTGTTTTTCATCTTTTTTGGGCCATGACTGGGGGCTTGCTTTGGATTATGGAGAAAAACAGGTACCACTAATAGTGCCAAGGTGTAACTGGAAACAAACCAGCTTTCAAATTGGTTTAAATGGGGAATATGACTGCCATAGAGGCAATGGCTAGTCAGCACTTATTTTGATCTTGTTCGGACAATGATAAATAAGCACATGTCATAATGTATTGTTTTATGTATTGATTATTATTATCTTTTCTTATGGGAATAAGGATGGTCAAAATTTTGATAATTCAATTTGGCAATGGAACCATAGATATTTAGGCAGCTTCCCAGATACAGAAGACTAAAACCTGGTCATTATCTTCATAGCGTTTGCACATTCTCAGTGAGTTTTATTCCAGTTTTCTTCAAACATCTAAGGTTGTGTGTTAACTTTGAATTTGATCTGCAATAGCTGACTCTAGGGGTAGACAGGCGGCCCACCCTGGTTTGGTTCCTGCTCTGTGTCCAGTGCCATCAGGATACGCTCTGGATTTGTGTGACACTAAAGTAAGGCTAGATGGTTTGAGAAATTGGATGGAGAGACAAATTTTGACAGACACATAATTTTACTGGGATAAGCAAGATAGCATTTACACACAGAATAGAAAAAAGAAAAGCTGCTGAAGAATTATACAGTATGTATTACGTCCATAGAGAGAAAAACAGGAAGATAGATAGATAGATAGATAGATAGATAGATAGATAGATAGATAGATAGATAGATAGATAGATAGATAGATAGATAGATAGATAGATAGATAGATAGATAGATAGATAGATAGATAGATAGATAGATAGATAGATAGATAGACTTACTGAATGTCATTATCAGATCAGGATATTAAGCGACTCTCTCACATTTTCAGAAAGTTCATGCCTCAGTCACACAGATGCAGCATTCATATTCATATTTTACGAGAGGACAGTGTCTTGCTTGCTGATCTATTCATATTATATGTACGTTTCCATATGAATGGTGAAACAAACTCAAAAGAGGGACCTCTTAAGAATATTACCTTGATAAGCTTCATGGGGAAATTTGGACATTTTCTATTCAGGAAATATCCTTATAGAACTGAATTAGCTTCAAAATAAATTCTAAATGCCATCTCCAACATAAATTTAGGATGATTGGACAGCAGAATGTTGATTGTCCAATTTATCAATCAATAGATTAAGTTTT